>NW_019239329.1:137938-141631 GCF_002742605.1 Olea europaea var. sylvestris
CAATTTCGTCATTTGTCGCGACGGTGTCGGAATGGGTCGAAATTTGGCAAGTTGATTGGAAACGGTCCCAGAAATTGGACTCGGGATACAGACCCTAGATCACGAGATTTTAGCCAAATTCTTTCATTTAATCCTCCGAATAATTAATTTCTTGACTAATTACGTCAGGTTGAAGAAGTGTTGGATAGAAAATTAACAAAGAAAAACCGCACCAGGGGAAATTTATTCATTTGTTGCGACGTTGTCAGAATAGGCTTAAATTTGGCAGGTTGATTGGAAAAGGCCTGAAAAATTGGAGTCGGGGCACAAACCCAGGATCACAGGAATTTAGCTAAATTCCTTCGTTTAGGCCTCCGAATAATTAATTTCCGTATTAATTATGTCAGGTTGAAGATGTGATGGACAGAAAATTAACAAAGAAAAACCGCACCAGGGGAAATTTATTCATTTGTTGCGACGTTGTCAGAATAGGCTTAAATTTGGCAGGTTGATTGGAAACGGCCCCAGAAATTGGACTCGGGGCACAGACCCGGGATCACAGGATTTTAGCCAAATTCCTTTGTTTAGGCCTCCGAATAATTAATTTTCGTATTAATTATATCAGGTTGAAAAAGTGTTGGACAGAAAATTAACAACGTAAAATCGCACCAGGGGCAATTTCGTCATTTGTCGCGACAGTGTCGGAATGGGCCGAAATTTGGCAGGTTGATTGGAAACGGCCCCAGAAATTGGACTCGGGGCACAGACCCGGGGTCACGGGATTTTAGCCAAATTCCTTTGTTTAGGCCTCCGAATAATTAATTTCTGTACTAATTATGTCAGGCTGAAGATGTGTTGGACAAAAAATTAACAACGCAAAACCGCACCAGGGGTAATTTTGTCATTTGTTGCGACGGTGTCGGAATGGGCCGAAATTTGGCAGGTTGATTGGAAACGGCCCCAGAAAATGGACTCGGGGCAAAAACTCGAGATCATGGGATTTTAGCCAAAATTTCTTCATTTAGGCCTCCGAATAATTAATTTTTGTCTTAATTATGTAAGGTTGAAGAAATGTTGGATAGTAAATTGACAAAGAAAAACCACACCAAGGGCAACTTCTTCATTTGTTACGTCGGTGTCGGAATGGACAGAAATTAGGCAGGTTGACTGAAAACGGCCCGAGAAATTGGACTCGGGCCACATACCCGGGATCATGGGATTTTAGCCAAATTCCTTCTATTAGGCGTCCGAATAATTAATTTCCGTGTTAATTATGTCAGTTTGAAGATGTGTTGGATAGAAAAATAACAACGCCAAATCGCACCAGGGTCAATTTTGTCATTTGTCGCGACGGTGTCGGAATGGGCTGAAATTTTGCTGGTTGATTAGAAACAACTCCAGAAAATGGAGTCGGGGCATTGACACGGGATCACGAGATTTTAGCCAAATTTCGTCGTTTAGGCCTCTGACTAATTAATTTTCGTATTAATTATGTCAGGTTGAAGAAGTGTTGGACAAAAAATTAACAAAGAAAAACCGCACTAGGGGCAATTTCGTCATTTGTCGCGACGGTGTAGAAATTGGCCAAAATTGGCAGGTTGATTGGAAACGGCCCAAGAAATTGGAGTCGAGGCTCAGACCCAGGATCATGGGGTTTTAGCCAAATTCCTTCGTTTAGGCCTCCGAATAATTAATTTCCTTATCGATTATGTCAGGTTGAAGTTGTGTTGGACAGAAAATTAACAAAGAAAAATCGCACCAGGGGCAATTTCGTCATTTGTCGCGACGGTATCGAAATTGGCCGAAATTTGGCAGGTTGATTCGAAATGGCCCCAGAAATTTGAGTGGGGGCACAGACTCGGATCACGGGATTTTAGCCAAATTCCTTCATTTAGGCCTCCGAATAATGAATTTGCGTATTAATTATGTCAGGTTGAAGAAGTGTTGGACAGAAAATTGACAATAAAGAACCGCACCAGGGGCAATTTCGTCATTTGTCGCGGTGGTGTCGGAATGGCCCAAAATTTGGTAGGTTGATTGGAAACGGCCCGAAAAATTGGGCTCGGGGCACAATCTCGGGATCACGGGATTTAGCTAAATTCCTTCGTTTAGGCCTCCGAATAATTAATTTTTGTATTAATTATGTCAGGTAAAAGATATGTTGGACAGAAAATTAACAATGCAAAACCGCACCAGGGGCAATTTCGTCATTTGTCGCGACGGTGTCGGAATTGGCCGAAATTTGGCAAGTTTATTGGAAACGGCCCCAGTAATTGGAGTCGGGGCGCAGACTCGGGATCACGGGATTTTAGCAAAATTCATTCGTTTAGGCATCCGAATAATTAATTTTCGTATTAATTATGTCAGGTTGAAGAAGTGTCGGACATAAAATTAAAAAAGAAAAACCGCACCAGGGGCAATTTCGTCATTTGTCGCGACAATGACGGAATGGTCCGAAAATTGGCAGGTTGATTGCAAACGGCCCGAGAAATTGGACTCGGGGCACAGACCCGGAATCACGGGATTTTAGCTAAATTCCTTCATTTATGCCTCCAAATAATTAATTTCCGTATTAATTATGTCAGGTTGAAGATGTGTTTGACAGAAAATCAGCCACGCAAAACCGCATCAGGGGTAATTTTGTCATTTGTCGCGACGGTGTCGGAATGGGCCGAAATTTAGCAGGTCGATTGGAAACGGCCCCAGAAATTGGACTCGGGGCACGGACCCAGGATCATGGGATTTAGCTAAATTTCTTTCTTTAGGCCCCCGAATAATTAATTTTTGTATTAATTATGTCAGGTTGAAGAAGTCTTGAAATATAAATGAACAAAGGAAAAACACACCAGGGGCAACTTCGTCATTTGTTGCGTCAGTGTCGGAATGGGCCAAAATTTGGCAGGTTGATTGGAAACGGCCCAAGAAATTGGACTCGGGGCACAGACCCGGGATCACGGGATTTTAGCCAAATTCCTTCTATTAGGCCTCCGAATAATTAATTTTAGTGTTAATTATGTCACGTTGAAGATGTGTTGAACAGAAAATTAACAACGCAAAACCGCAGCAGGCTTAATTTTGTCATTTGTCACGACGGTGTAGGAATGGGCCGAAATTCGACTGGTTGATTGGAAACGGCCCCAAAAATTGGCCTCGAGGCACAGACCCGGGATCGCGGGATTTTAGCCAAATTATTTCGTTTAGGTCTCCGAATAAATAATTTTCGTATTAATTTTGTTAGGTTGAAGAAGCGTTGGACAGAAAATTAACAACGCAAAACCGCACGAGGGGCAATTTCGTCATTTGTCACGATGGTGTCGAAATGGCCAAAATTTGGCAGGTTGATTGGAAACAACCCCAGAAATTGGACTCGGGGCACAGACCCGGGATCATGGGATTTTAGCCAAATTTCTTCGTTTAGGACTCCGAATAATTCATTTTCGTATTAATTATGTCCGGTTGAAGATGTGTTGGAAAGTAAATTAACAAAGAAAAACCACACCAGGGGCAAATTCGTCATTTGTCGCGACGGTGTCGGAATGGGCCGAAATCTGGCATGTTGATTGGAAACGGCCCTAGAAATTGGATTCGGGGCAGAGACTCGGGATCATAGGATTTTAGCCAAATTCCTTCATTTAGGACTCCGAATAATTAATTTCCGTATTAATTATGTTAGGTTGACGATGTGTTGGATAGAAAATTAACAACGCAAAATCG
>NW_019239330.1:0-548 GCF_002742605.1 Olea europaea var. sylvestris
CCCATTCGGACACCGTCGCGAAAAATAACGAAATTGCCCCCGGCGCGATTTTTGTTTTCGATCAATCAGTCAAATTTTAGCCGTTTCCGACACCGTCGCGAAAAATGAAGAAATTGCCCCTGGTGCAATTTTTGTTTCCGATCAATCAGTCAAATTTGGGCCCATTCCAACCCCGTCGCGAAAAATGACGAAATTGCCCCCGGCACGATTTTTATTTCCGATTAATCTGTCAAATTTTAGCTGATTCCGACACCGTCGCGAAAAATGACGAAATTGCCCCCGGCGCGATTTTTGTTTCCGATCAATCAGTCAAATTTGAGCCCATTCCGACACCGTCACGAAAAATGACGAAATTGCCCCCGGAGCGATTTTTGTTTTCCATCAATTTGTCAAATTGCCCCCGGCGCGATTTTTGTTTCCGATCAAAAATCTCAAATTTGAGCCCATTCCGACAACGTCGAAAAAAATGACGAAATTGCCCCCGGCGAGATTTTTATTTCCTAATAATCTGTCAAATTTTAGCCGATTCCGACACCGTCGCGGAAAAT
>NW_019239330.1:621-1847 GCF_002742605.1 Olea europaea var. sylvestris
AAATTACCCCTGGAGCGATTTTTGTTTCCGATCAATCAGTCAAATTTGGGACCATTCCGACACCGTCACGAAAAATGACGAAATTGCTCCCGGAGCGATTTTCGTTTTCCATCAATTTGTCAAATTTTAGCCGATTCCGACACCGTCGCGAAAAATGACGAAATTACCCCTGGCGCGATTTTTGTTTCCGATCAATCAGTCAAATTTGGGCCCATTCCGACACCGTCGCGAAAAATAACGAAATTGCCCCCGGCGCGATTTTTGTTTCCGATCAAACCGTCAAATTTTATCCGATTTCGACACCGTCGCGAAAAATGACGAAATTGCCCCGGCGCGATTTTGTTTCCCATCACTCAGTCAAATTTTAGCCGATTCCGAGACCGTCGCGAAAAATGACGAAATTGCCCCCGGCGCGATTTTTATTTCCGAATAATCTGTCAAATTTTAGCCGATTCCGACACCGTCGCGAAAAATAACGAAATTGCCCCCGGCGCGATTTTTGTTTCCGATCAAACCGTCAAATTTTATCCGATTTCGACACCGTCGCGAAAAATGACGAAATTGCCCCCGGCGCGATTTTTGTTTCCGATCAATCAGTCAAATTTGGGGCCCATTCCGACACCGTCGCGAAAAATGACGAAATTGCCCACGGGGCTATTTTTGTTTCCGATAAATCTGCCAAATTTTAGCCGTTTCCGACACCGTCGCGAAAAATGACGAAATTGCCCCCAGCGCGATTTTTGTTTCCGATCAATCAGTCAAAATTTAGCCCATTCGGACACCGTCGCAAAAAATAACGAAATTGCCCCCGGCGCGATTTTTGTTTTCGATCAATCAGTCAAATTTTAGCCGATTCCGACACCGTCGCGAAAAATGACGAAATTGCCCCTGGTGCGATTTTTGTTTTCGATCAATCAGTCAAATTTGGGACCATTCCGACACCGTCGCGAAAAATTACGAAATTGCCCCTGGTGCGATTTTTGTTTCCGATCAATCAGTCAAATTTGGGCCCATTCCGACACCGTCGCGAAAAATGACGAAATTGCCCCCGGCACGATTTTGGTTTCCGATCAATCAGTCAAATTTGGGGCCCATTCCGACACCGTCGCGAAAAATGACGAAATAGCCCCCGGCGCGATTTTCGTTTCCGATAAATCTGTCAAATTTTAGCCGTTTCCGAAACCGTCGCGGAAAATGACGAAATTGCCCCTGGCGCGATTTTTGTT
>NW_019239331.1:0-1847 GCF_002742605.1 Olea europaea var. sylvestris
TGACGAAATTGCCCCCGACCCGATTTTTGTTCCTGATAAACCTGTCAAATTTGAGCCCATTCCGACGCAGTCGAGAAAAATGATAAAATTGCCCCCTGCGCGATTTTTGTTTCCGATCAACCGGTCAAATTTGAGCCCATTCTAACACAGTCGAGAAAAATGACGAAATCGCCCCCGTCGCGATTTTTGTTTCCGATCAACCGGTCAAATTTGAGCCCATTCTAACACAGTCGAGAAAAATGATAAAATTGCCCCCTGCGCGATTTTTGTTTCCGATCAACCGGTCAAATTTGAGCCCATTCTAACACAGTCGAGAAAAATGATAAAATTGCCCCCTGCGCGATTTTTGTTTCCGATCAACCGGTCAAATTTGAGCCCATTCTAACACAGTCGAGAAAAATGATAAAATTGCCCCCTGCGCGATTTTTGTTTCCGATCAACCGGTCAAATTTGAGCCCATTCTAACACAGTCGAGAAAAATGATAAAATTGCCCCCTGCGCGATTTTTGTTTCCGATCAACCGGTCAAATTTGAGCCCATTCCGACACAGTCGCGAAAAATGACGAAATTACACCCGGCGAGATTGTTGTTTCCTATCAACAAGTCAAATTTGAGCCCATTCCGACACAGTCGCGTAAAATGACGAAATTGCTCCCAGCGCGATTTTTGTTCCCGATAAACCTGTCAAATTTTAGCCCATTCCGACGCAGTCGAGAAAAATGACGAAATGGCCCATGGGGCGATTTTTGTTTCCGATCAACCTGCCAAATTTGAGCCCATTCCAACACAGTCGGGAAAAATGACGAAATCGCCCCCGTCGCGATTTTTGTTTCCGATCAACCAGTCAAATTTTAGCCAATTCCGACACAGTCGCGAAAAATTACGAAATCGGCCCGGCGCGATTTTTTTTTCCGATCAACCTGTCAAATTTGATCCCATTCCGACACAGTCGAGAAAAATGACGAAATTGCCCCCAGCGCGATTTTTGTTTCCGATCAACAAGTCAAATTTCAGCCAATTCCGACACTGTCGCGAAAAATGACGAAATTACACCCGGCGCGATTTTTGTTCCCGATCAACCAGTCGAATTTGAGCTCATTCCGACACAGTCGCGAAAAATGACGAAATCGCCACCAGCGCGATTTTTGTTTCCGATCAAACTATCAAATTTTAGTCCATTCCTACACAGTCGGGAAAAATGACGAAATTGCCCCCGGCGCGGTTTTTTGTTTACGATCAACCTGTCAAATTTTAGCCCATTCCTACACAGTCGTGAAAAATGACAAAATTGCCCCCGGAGCGATTTTTTGTTTCCGATCAACCTTTCAAATTTCATCCAATTCCGACACAGTTGAGAAAAATGACGAAATTGCCCCCGGCGCGATTTTTGTTTCCGATCAACCGGTCAAATTTGAGCCCATTCTGACACAGTCGAGAAAAATGACGAAATTGCCCCCGACGCGATTTTTGTTTCCGATCAACAAGTCAAATTTTAGCCAATTCCGACACAGTCGCGAAAAATGATGAAATTTCACCCAGCGCTTTTTTTGTTCCCGATCAACATGTCAAATTTGAGCCCATTCCGACATAGTGGAGAAAAATGACGAAATTGCCCCGGTGCGGTTTTTGTTTCCGATCAACCAATCAAATTTTAGGAAATTTCCACACAGTCGCGAAAAATGACGAAATTACACCCGGCGCGATTTTTGTTTCCTATCAACAAGTCAAATTTTAGCCCATTTCAACACAGTCGTGAAAAATGAAGAAATTGCCCCCGACCCGATTTTTGTTCCTGATAAACCTGTCAAATTTGAGCCCATTCCGACGCAGTCGAGAAAAATGACGAA
>NW_019239332.1:0-1847 GCF_002742605.1 Olea europaea var. sylvestris
TATGGCCAAAAATAGTATTGAAAGTTAAATCGCCATCTTAAAGAAATTTAAACTAGCATAAAATTTCGGAGTATTACACTTACAATATGTACATTATGGTGTACACTTTAGTTAAAACTTTGCCACGTGACATTACCCTGTTTGACAGTTTAAATTTCAAACAGTTTTTCTATCCAGTTGACACCTGAGAGCAATGTAACTTTCAAACAACGTGTAAAAAATAAGTGTGCAAATCGCAAAGTTCAAAGGGTATGAACCTTACTACATGTACACTTTAGTTTACACTTCACCACGTGACATTATCTTGTTGGACAGTTTAAATTTCAAATAGTTTTTTCATCCAATCGACACTTGACAACAATTAAAATGTTAAACAACGTGTCGAAAATCAGTATACAAATAGGAAAGTTCCAACGGTATGAACCATGCTACATGTACATTCTATTTTACACTTCACCACGTGACATTACCCTATTAGACAGTTTAAATTTCAATCAGTTTTCCCAGCCAATTGACACTTTACAACAATGCAGGTTTCAAACAACGTGTCAAAAATCAATGTACCAATAGTAAAGTTCAATCGGTATGAACCTTGCTACACGTACACTATGGTGTACAATTTAGTTTACACTTTGCCACGTGACATTACCCTGTTGGAAAATTTAAATTTCAAAATGTTTTCCTATCCAATTGACACATGACAAGAATGCAAGTGTCAAACAACGTGCCAGAAGTCAGTTTACAAGTGGCAAAGGTCAATCGGTAAGAACCTTGTGACATGTACACTATGGTGTACACTTTAGTTTACACTTTGCCATGTGTCATTACCCTACTGGATAGTTTAAATTTCCAGTACTTTCCCATCCAATTGACACTTGACAACAATACAAGTGTCAAACAACATGTCAAAAATCAGTGTACAAATAGCAAAGTTCAATTCGTAAGAACCTTGCAACATGTACACTATGGTGTACACGTTAGTCTACACTTTGCCACGTGACATTACCCTGTTGGACAATTTAAATTTCAAATAGTTTTCCCATCCAATTAACACTTGACAACAATGCGGATTTCAAATAACATGTCAAAAATCAGTGTACAAATGGCAAAGTTCAATCGGTATGAACCTTGCTACATGTACAATATGGAGTACACATTAATTTACACTTTGTCACATGACATTACCATGTTGGATAGTTTAAATTTCAAAAAGTTTTCCCATCCAATTGACACTGGACAACAATGCAAGTGTCAAAGAACGTGTCAAAAATCAGTTTACAAATAGTAAAGTTCAATCGGTAAGAAACTTGCAACATGTACACTATGGTTTACACTTTAGTTTACACTTTGCCACATGATAGTATGCTGTAGGAAACTATAGATTTCAAATAGTTTTCTCATCCAATTGACACTTGACAACAATGTAAGTGTCAAACGACGTGTCAAAAATCAGTGTATAAATAGAAAAGTTCAAACGGTATGAACCTTGCTACATGTACACTTTAGTTTACACTTCACCAAGTGACATTGCTTGTTGGACAGTTTAAATTTCAAATAATTTTCCCATCCAATCGACACTTGACAACAATACAAGTGTCAAACAACGTGTCGAAATCAGTGAACAAATAGCAAAGTTCAATCAGAAAAGACCTTGCTACATGTACAATATGGTGCACACTTTAGTTTAGACTTCACCACGTGATATTACCCTGTTGGACAGTTTAAATTTCAAATAGTTTTCCCATCCAATTGACACTTGACAATAATGCATGAGTCAAACAACGTGTCAAAAATTAGTGTACAAATAGCAAAGTTCAATCGGCAAGAAGGTTGCTACATGTACACTT
>NW_019239333.1:0-1847 GCF_002742605.1 Olea europaea var. sylvestris
TACCTTTCCACTAGGGTTCTGCTCATTGCGGACCCACTTCCACAGCTTCTGGACACCATTGGATCCAAGCGCCAAGATGCCAACACCAGAATTTGTATAAAGTAGCCGAGCAACCTACACAAAGTACACAGTGGTTACATAAATCTTACAAATAAAAAATAGAGAGAGTAAAAGTAATTGACATACCTTGTTAGCAGCATCACTGCTCTCTGGCATTGTTACAAGACGGCAGTGAGCAGGATCTATTATTTCAGTCAACTGCCAGGGTTTAATTTTGTCAGTAACTTCATCCAATGTTTTTGGTTTCTCAATGCTTCTGGCTATGGAATCAACACCGTTCTAAAAAGACAAGCCCAAAAATTTGAGATAAAGCTAATTGTGAAAAAGAAACTAACTTTGATGCAATGGGTTAGAAAACTCCTTGGAAAGGGAAAAAACAGAGTGAATATGGTAAATTATTAAGTATTTTAAACTGGCATATTAACAGAAAATTTGACCAGAAGTAAATAATATGGAGAAAAATATTAAACCATCAACTCAGGCATCAACCTGGTCGTTGACCTGGACAAGCCTTGTTGGTTCAACTAGTGGGTTAATGGAGGATCATAATTTTAATTAAAAACATTGCTTAAATGGAATGGTGACGTATATATTACCATATGGTAGAAACTTAATGTGTCTCACAAGTTAAATAAGTGCAAAAAAAGTAACGTAGTAATTGAAAATGAAAAATATTAAAATATTGTCATTTTATTTACAACTTAGCCCTTGTTTGACAACCATTAATTGTGGAAAACAAAGTTTTGAATAGTGTTTTTCAAGAGAATGTCTGATTAAAAAGTAGAGCAAAGTTTTGGATTTACATGCAAAATATTTTATTATGCGAATGTGTGGTTGAAAATGAGTGTCGAAAAAAGAGTGAAAATAATGGTGGTCAAACAGAGGCTTATATCAAGATTTATTACAAGTTCATTTACTTCTATCGCTTCCTCAGTATATTTATAGCTGTATTTATATTATTATTTAATTATTTTCATTTCTCAATAGTTTATCCATTATAATCTTAGTTTTACAATATAAGATAGATTGTGATCAATATTTAGGTTGCACATCATTTTGCTTTAAAAGTACCAGTAAAGAACCTGTTTGGGCTTAACCGGTTCCAGTTTCCTCCCAAACCTGCCTGGTTCGGATTGTCTTTGACTGTTTTGTAGTCAAACGGTCCATATGTGTAATCCACACAGGAGTGGCTAGTTCACTGGTTTTCAGGCCAAACCGGCTTAGTTTCAATAATTATGCTTACATTGGCGCCCATATTATAATTGAATACCCTCTGGCATTATGTATATCATGCAGTCATGGAGAACAATTTAAAAGTATCTTTTCCACAAGGAAAGGAAGAAAAAATCCAAAAATGTGTTGGCAGCAGATGCACACAATTGTGTATTAAACTAAAATCTGGACGTCTAAAAAGAAGTGGAAGTTTGACATACAAGGATGGGAGATGTCCTGACAGGAGAGCCTTTTTCTACTTTAGGGGCGACATTTGCAACTGAAGAACCAGAAGCCTGCTCAAAAAATAGAAAATTCTTTGTAACTTGATGTGATGATTTATTCAGCTAAAGATCAGAAAAGCAAGGAAAAAAATGGAACCTTGATTGCAGCTGCTTCCATGGGAGATCTTAATGCTTCAAATGGGGCTTCAACAGTTCTTAAGGATCTCATACCCGTAGCATTTGCCAGTATCTTGATTCCACTGTCTGTGGTAGTAACAGCAAGCAGATTCCCTTCCTTGTTAAATCTCAAGCGTGGAAGACTCTGCAGCAAAAAAAAAAAAAAAAAAAAAG
>NW_019239334.1:0-1847 GCF_002742605.1 Olea europaea var. sylvestris
CGGTGTACAAATAGCAAAGTTCAATCAGTAAGAACCTTGGTTCATGTACACAATTGTGTACATTTTTGGTTTAAACTTTGCCATGTGGCATTACCCTGTTGGACAATTTAAATTTCAAACAGCTTTCCCATCTAATTGACACTTGACAACAATGCAAGTGTCAAATAACATGTAAAAAATCAGTGTACAAATAGTAAAGTTCAATTGGTAAGAACCTTTGGTGTACACTTTAGTTTACACTTTGCCACTTGACATTACCCTGTTGGACAATTTAAATTTCAAACGGTTTTCCCATCCAATTGACACTTGACAACAATGCAAGTGTCAAACAACGTGTCAAAAATCATTCTACAAATAGCAAAGTTCTATTGGTAAGAACCTTCCTACATATGTACACTATTGTGTACACTTTAGTTTATAATTTGACACATGACATTACCCTGTTGGACATTTTAAATTTCAAACTATTTTCCCACTCAATTGACACTAGACAATAATGAAAATTTCAAACAATGTGTCAAAAATTAGTGTACAGATAACAAAGTTCAATCGGTAAGAACCTTGCTACATGTACACTATGGTGTACATACTTTAGTTTACACTTTGTCACGCGACACTACCCTATTGGACAGTTTAAATTTTAAATAGTTTTCCTATCCAATTGACACTTGACAACAATGCAAGTGTCAAACAACGTGTCAAAAATCAATTTACAAATTGCAAAATTCAAATGGTAAGGACCGTGCTACATGTATACTATGGTGTACACATTAGTTTACACTTTGTCACATGACACTACCTTGTTTGGCAGTTTGAATTTCAAACAGTTTTCCCATCCTATTGACACTTGACAACAATAGAAGTGTCAAACAATGTGTCAAAAATCAGTGTACAAATAGCAAAGTTCAATCGGTAAGAACCTTGCTACATGTACACTATGGTGAACACTTTAGTTTACACTTTACCACTTGACATTATTCTATCTGATAGTTTAAATTTCCAACAATTTTCCCACCCAATTGACACTTTACAGCAATGCAAGTGTCAAAGAACGTGTAAAAAATCAGTGTACAAATAGCAAAGTTCAATCGTAAGAACTTTGTTACTTGTACACTATGGTGTACATTTTTGTTTACACTTTGCCACTTGACATTACCCTATCGAACGGTATAAATTTCAAAAAATTTTCCCACCCAATTGACACATGACAACAATGCAACTGCCGAAAAATGTGTCGAAAGTCAGTGAACAAATAACAAAGTTCAAACAGTAAGAACTTTGCTACATGTACACTGTGGTGTACACTTTACTTTACACTCTGCCACTTGACATTAGCTTATCAGACAGTTTAAACTTCAAATAGTTTTCCCACACAATTGACGCTGAACAACAATGCAAGTGTCAAACAATGTGTCAAAAATCAGTATACAAGTAACAAATTTCAATCGGTAAGAACCTTGGACATGTACACTATTATGTACACTTTAGTTTACACTTTTCCACGTGACATTACCCTATTAGATAGTTTAAATTTCAAATAGTTTTCCAAACCAATTGACACTTGGAAACATTGCAAGTGTCAAACAACGTGTCAAAAATCAGTGTACAAATAGTAAAGTTCAATCAGAAAGAACCATGCTTCATGTACACTATGGTGTACACTTTAGTTTACCCTTTGCCGCTTGACAAATCCCTGTTGGACAGTTTAAATTTCAAAAAGTTTCTCCATCCAATTGACACTTGACAACAATGCAAGTGTCAAATAAAGTGTCAAAAATCAGTGTACAAGTAGCAAAGTTTGTTCAGTAAGACCCTTGAGACATGTAAACTATGGTGTACACTTTAGT
>NW_019239335.1:0-1847 GCF_002742605.1 Olea europaea var. sylvestris
TGTTATCAATCAACCAGTCAAATTTTAGGCAATTCCGACATAGTCCCGAAAAATGACGAAATTACACCCGGCGCTATTTTTGTCCCGATCAACCTGTAAAATTTGAGCCCATTCCGACACAGTCGAAAAAAATGACGAAATTGCCCCCGGCGCGATTTAGGTTTCCGATCAACCTGTCAAATTTTATCCAATTCCGACACAGTCGCAAAAAATGACGAAATTGCCGCGGCGCGATTTTTTTTTTCCGATCAAACTGCCAAATTTCAGCCAATTCCGACACAGTCGAGAAAAATAACGAAATTACCCCGGCGCGGTTTTCGTTTCCGATCAACCAGTCAAATCAAAGCCAATTCCGACACAGTCGCGAAAAATGACGAAATTACACCCGGCACAGTTTTAGTTCCCGACAATCCTGTCAAATTTAAGCCCATTCCGACACAGTCGAGAAAAATGACGAAATTGCCCCGGTGCGATTTTTATTTCAGATCAAACTGCCAAATTTCAGCCAATTCCGACACAGTCGAGAAAAATGACGAAATTAGCCCCGGCGCGATTTTTGTTTCCGATCAACCAGTCAAATTTTAGCCAATTCCAACACAGTCGGAAAAAATGACGAAATTGCCCCCGGCGCGATTTTTATTTCTGATCAAACTGCAAAATTTCAGCCAATTCCGACACAGTCGAGAAAAATGACGAAATTGGCCCCGGCGCGATTTTTTTTTTCCTAGCCAATTCCGACACAGTCGCGAAAAATGACGATATTACACCCGGCGCGATTTTTGTTCCCGATAAACCTGTCAAATTTGAGCCCATTCCGACACAGTCGAGAAAAATGACGAAATTGCACCCGGCGCGATTTTTTTTTCAGATCAAACTGCCAAATTTCCGTCAATTCCGACACAGTCGAGAAAAATGACGAAATTGCCCCCGGCGCAGTTTTTGTTCACGATAAACCTGTCAAATTTGAGCCCATTTCGACACAGTCGCGAAAAATGACGAAATTGCCCCCAGCGCGATTTTTGTTTCCGATCAACCTGTCAAATTTCAGCCCATTCCGACACAGTCGAGAAAAATTACGAAATTGCCCCCGGCGCGATTTTTATTTCAGATCAAACTGTCAAATTTCAGCCAATTCCGACACAGTCGAGAAAAATGACGAAATTACACCCGTCGCTATTTTTGTCCCCGATCAACCTGTCAAATTTGAGCCATTCCCACACAGTCGAGAAAAATGACGAAATTGCCCCCCGGCGCGATTTTTGTTTCCGATCAACCTGTCAAATTTTAGCCCATTCCGACACAGTCGAGAAAAATGTCGAAATTGCCCCCGGCGCGATTTTTATTTCCGATCAAACCGCCAAATTTTAGCCAATTCCGACACAGTCGAGAAAGATGACGAAATTGCACCCAGCGCGATTTTTATTTCCGATCAACCTGTCAAATTTCGGCCCATTCCGACACGGTCGAGAAAAATGACGAAATTGCCCCCGGCGCGATTTTTATTTCCGATCAAACTGCCAAATTTCAGTCAATTCCGACACAGTCGAGAAAAATGGCGAAATTGCCCCCGGTGCGATTTTTATTTCCGATCAAACTGTCAAATTTCAGCCAATTTTGACACAGTCGAGAAAAATGGCGAAATTGCCCCCGACGCGATTTTTGTTTCCGATCAACAAATCAAATTTCAGCCAATTCCGACATAGTCGCGAAAAATGACGATATTACACCCGGCGCGATTTTTGTTCCCTATAAATCTGTCAAATCTGAACCCATTCCGACACAGTCGAGAAAAATGACGAAATTGCCCCCGGCGCGATTTTTATTTCAGATCAAACTGCCAAATTTCA
>NW_019239336.1:0-1846 GCF_002742605.1 Olea europaea var. sylvestris
CCCATGGGCTGAATTTATGTTAATTCCTAGATTTTTTTCTTGTCAACGTTGAGGTTGTCCCACATTGAAAGGATTGGTGATCAGTTTATGAGTGTGAGCGAAATTATCACATTTTGAGCTAACTTTTGGGATTGAGAAGGTTCAATACCACCTCATACTAGTATCAAAGCCCAAACTATCAATAAATCTTAGACCTAACAGTCAGGGAGATGCGGGTTTGTGTGAAGAGGAGATGGATTTGGTCTCATCCATAGCTCGTTGGTAAGTGGGAGACGGGTTTGGTCTTCCGTAGGACTTGATGTGTGAGGGAAAGACGGGTTTAGTCTCCCGCAAGACCCAATGTGTAAGGATGAAATTGTTGAGGTTGTCTCACATTCTTTGTGGAAGGGGTTGATAGATAGTTTATAAGTATAACGAAAAACCTCATCTCTGGAGCTAGCTTTTGGAGTTGAGAAAGCCCAGTATCACCCAACACTCAAGTTATTGACGTATTAAATATGAAAATTTGAGAAAAACTACTTAAACAAGGCCTCTTGCCAGATCTTTCCTTCCTCTCTCGTAAGCATAGTTATCAAATTCGAATGGGTCAGACGGTTCAACTGAAAAATCAAACTATCGTTTTTTCCAGATGGTGCATTTTGATCATTTAGACTGTCAAAATCGTCCGATTGTCGACCAGAATAGACTGTGACCCGCAAGAAGCAATTGAGATTTTGCAAAACTGGTCAGTTCTTTTTATGAGGTGTAAACTATAAAATAAAGGGCCAAGTCATGTCTTCAATCAAGAAACTAAAAGTTGATGGAAGAAGCCGATTTCCACCAACATATAAATAATAGTTAGTAGTATATTTATAAATATATTTTATTTGTCTTCGGTTTAATTTTAAAAAAAGAAAGAAAATTTGAGAACTTATAATCGTACAAATGCCAAATGAAAATTTAAATTCTACTATATAAACTTATGATTTTTATATTTATACTCCTTTATTCATAAAAGAATAGACAATGACCCTTTGATTAAATCAATGACCCACAAGTTGAATTTCTGACTTGGATATCCAATGCTTTGGTCGGATTGATAATTGAACCAGGCCCGAAAATTGTGCTCGTATGGGTTAATTTTAGCAACGATCACAAGTAGGAGTCACTTAACACTAATTGTTACTCGATTAAAAATGTTAACCTAAAAGTAAAATATATTAATCAAGTAAAATCAATGATTTTGTTCGGTGTGACCTATTGGTTTGTGTCCACTATGGTATGTAATAGTGATGCAAAATTTTATTTTTTATGTGACTATTAATGTAATCATTAAAACTTTGGTGACTGTTGAGAATTATAAACCCTATTTCTATTCTACCAATAGTAATCAATTCAAAGAATAAAAAATAAACAATCAAGAACACGCAAACTTTATAGAGATTCTCCTCAATGTGAGATTACATCTTTTCCCACTCTGCAATAAATCACTATAATGAAAAAATGGTTTACAAGAGAAAATCGCACTCCAATCTTCTATAGCCTCTTTTTCTCTCTGTTTGATGATAATTTTAAAGCCTGAAGATAAAGTGACAGTAATGACAATAATCTGACTCCACAACTTAACAATGACTACTAGCAGAAAAAAGTTAATTCGATGACCATTCAAAGGGCAAAGCATTTGTTCACTAGAATTGGCCGTAAGCGATTCGGATGAAGAAAGTGAACGAGTAAAAGGTAACTTTCCATCATAATAAAGTACCTTTTTTGCTTATATTAGTATGGTTTATAAATGGCTGAATCTCTTAATGAAATTTATGGGCAACTAAAATTTGTATATCCAATGAATTTCTATCTCTGCATCAGC
>NW_019239337.1:0-1846 GCF_002742605.1 Olea europaea var. sylvestris
GACAGGTTGATCGGAAACAAAAATCGCGCAGTTGGCAATTTCGTCATTTTTCGCGACTGTGTCGGAATGGGCTAAAATTTGACAGGTTGATCGGGAACAAAAATCGCACCGGGTGTAATTTTGTCATTTTTCGCGACTGTGTCGGAATTGGTTAAAATTCGACTGGTTAATCGGAAACAAAAACCGCGTCGTGGGCAATTTCGTCATTTTTCTCGACTGTGTCGAAATTGGCTGAAATTTGGCAGTTTGATCGGAAGTAAAAATCGTGTCGGCGGCAATTTCGTCATTTTTCTCGACTGTGTCGGAATGGGTTCAAATTTGACAGGTTGATCGGGAACAAAAATCTCGCCGGGTGTAATTTCGTCATTTTTCGCGACTGTGTCGGTATTGGCTAAAATTTGACTGGTTGATCGGAAACAAAAACAACGCCGGGGGCAATTTCGTCATTTTTGTCGGTTGTGTCGAAATTGGCTGAAATTTGGCTGTTTGATTTGAAATAAAAAAGGCGCCGGGGAGAATTTCGTCATTTTTCTCGACTGTGTCGGAATGGGCTTAATTTTGACAGGTTGATCGGAAACAAAAATCGCGCCGGGGACAATTTCTTCATTTTTCTCGACTGTGTCGAAATTGGCCGAAATTAGGCAGTTTGATCTAAAATAAAAATCTCGTCGGGGGCAATTTCGTCATTTTCCTCGACTGCGTCGGAATTGGCTGAAATTTGGCTGTTTGATTTGAAATAAAAATCGCGTCGGGGGCAATTTCGTCATTTTCCTCGACTGCGTCGGAATTGGCTGAAATTTGGCTGTTTGATTTGAAATAAAAATCGCGTCGGGGGCAATTTCGTCATTTTTCGCGATTATGTCGGAATGGGCTCAAATTTGACAGGTTGATCGGGAACAAAAATCGCGCCGGTTGTAATTTCGTCATTTTTCGCGACTGTGTCGGAATTGACTCCAATTTGACTGGTTGATCGTAAACAAAAACCGCGTCGGGGGCAATTTCGTCATTTTCCTCGACTGCGTCGGAATTGGCTGAAATTTGGCAATTTGATCGGAAATAAAAATCTGGCCAGCGGCAATTTCGTCATTTTTCTCGACTGTGTCGGAATGGGTTCAAATTTTACAGGTTGATCGGGTACAAAAACCGCGCCGGGTGTAATTTCGTCATTTTTCGCGACTTTGTCGGAATTGGCTGAAATTTGACTCGTTGATCGGAAACAAAAACAACGCCGGGGGCAATTTCGTTATTTTTGTCGACTGTGTCGGAATTGGCTGAAATTTGACAGTTTGATCTGAAATAAATATCGCGCCGGGGGCAATTTCGTCATTATTCTCGACTGTGTTGGAATGGGCTCAAATTTGACAGGTTGATTGGAAACAAAAATTGCGCCGGGGGCAATTTCGTCATTTTTCGCGATTGTGTCGGAATGGACTCAAATTTGACAGGTTGATCGGGAACAAAAATCGCGCCGGGGGCAATTTCGTCATTTTTCGCGATTGTGTCGGAATGGACTCAAATTTGACAGGTTGATCGGGAATAAAAATCGCGCCGGGTGTAATTTTGTCATTTTTCGCGACTGTGTCGGAATTGACTCCAATTCGACTGGTTGATCTGAAACAAAAATCGCGTCGGGGGCAATTTCGTGATTTTTCTCGACTGTGTCGGAATTGGCTGAAATTTGGCAATTTGATCGGAAATAAAAATCTCACCGGCGGTAATTTCGTCACTTTTCTCGACCGTGTCGGAATGGGTTCAAATTTGATAGGTTGATCGGGTACAAAAATCGCGCCGGGTGTAATTTCGTCATTTTTCGCGACTTTGTCGGAATTGGCTGAAATTTGACTCG
>NW_019239338.1:0-1846 GCF_002742605.1 Olea europaea var. sylvestris
GAGCCCATTTCGACACAGTCGAGAAAAATGACGAAATTACCCCCGGCGCGATTTTTATTTCAGATCAAACTGCCAAATTTCAGTCGATTCCGACACAGTCGAGAAAAATGACGAAATTGCCCCCGACGCAATTTATGTTTCTGATCAACCAGTCAAATTATAGCCAATTCCGACACAGTCGCGGAAAATGACGAAATTACTCCCGGCGCGATTTTTGTTCCCGATGAACCTGTCTAATTTGAGCCCGTTCCGACACAGTCGAGAAAAATGACGAAATTGCCCACGGCGCGATTTTTATTCCCGATCAAACTGCCAAATTTCAGCCAATTCCGACACAGTCTAGAAAAATGACGAAATTGCCCCGGGCGCGATTTTTGTTTCCGATCAACAAGTCAAATTTCGACCAATTCCGACACAGTCGCAGAAAATGACGAAATTACACCCGGCGTGGTTTTTTTTTCCCGATTAACCGGTCAAATTTGAGCCTATTCCGACACATCGCGAAAAATGACGAAATTGCCCCCGGCACGATTTTTGTTTCCGATCAACCTGTCAAATTTTTGCCAATTCCGACACAATCGCGAAAAATGACGAATTTACACCCGGCGCGGATTTTGTTCCCGATGAACCTGTCTAATTTGAGCCCGTTCCGACACAGTCGAGAAAAATGACGAAATTGCCCACGGCGCGATTTTTATTTCCGATCAAACTGCCAAATTTCAGCCAATTCCGACACAGTCTAGAAAAATGACGAAATTGCCCCGGACGCGATTTTTGTTTCCGATCAACAAGTCAAATTTCGACCAATTCCGACACAGTCGCTGAAAATGACGAAATTACACCTAGCGCGGTTTTTTTTCCCGATTAACCGGTCAAATTTGAGCCTATTCCGACACATCGCGAAAAATGACGAAATTGCCCCCGGCACGATTTTTGTTTCCGATCAACCTGTCAAATTTTTGCCAATTCCGGCACAATCGCGGAAAATGACGAATTTACACCCGGCGCGATTTTTGTTCCCGATGAACCTGTCAAATTTGAGCCCGTTCCGACACTGTCGAGAAAAATGACGAAATTGCCCCCGGCGCGATTTTTGTTTCCGATCAACAAGTCAAATTTTCGCCAATTTCGACACAGTCGAGAAAAATGATGAAATTGCCGCCGGCGCGGTTTTTGTTCCCGATAAACCTATCAAATTTGAGCCCATTCCGACACAGTCGAGAAAAATGACGAAATTGCCGCAGGCGCGATTTTTATTTTTGAACAAACGGCCAAATATCCGCCAATTCCGACACAGTCGCGAAAAATGACGAAATTACACCCGGCGCTATTCTTGTTCCCGATCAACCTGTCAAATTTTAGACCATTCCGACACAGTCGAGAAAAATGACGAAATTGCCGCCGACGCGATTTTTATTTCCGATCAAACTGCCAAATTTCAGCCAATTCCGACACAGTCGAGTAAAATGACGAAATTGCCCCCGGCGCGGTTTTTATTTCAGATCAAACTGCCAAATTTCAGTCAATTCCGACACAGTCGAGAAAAATTACGAAATTGCCCCCGGCGCAGTTTTTGTTTCCGATCAACAAGTTAAATTTTAGCCAATTCCGACACAGTCGCGAAAAATGACGAAATTACACCCGGCGCGATTTTTGTTCCTGATCAACCGGTCAAATTTGGGCCCATTCCGAGACAGTCGAGAAAAATGACGAAATTGCCCCCGGCCTGGTTTTTTTTCCCGATCGACAAGTCAAATTTCAGTCAATTCCGACACAGTCGCGAAAAATGACGAAATTACACCCAACGCGGTTTTTGTTCCCGATAAACCTGTCAAATTTGAGCCCA
>NW_019239339.1:0-1846 GCF_002742605.1 Olea europaea var. sylvestris
AGCACTTGCATATTTGAAACGCTTGGATTGTCGGCGTACGAAGAATTGAGCGTAACTTTTGCACACGGTGTCCGTTTTGGGCCGATACGTACTTCTTGAAAATGTACCGACCGTTTTAGATTGAACTCACCACTTCATCGTGACGTATGAGGGATTTAGGCCAATTTTTGAAAGAGTGAGCACTTGCATATTTGGAACGCTTGGATTGTCGACGTACGAAGAATTGAGCGTAACTTTTGCACTCAGTGTCCGTTTTGGGCCTGCAAGTACTTTTTGGAAATGTAGCGACCGTTTTGGATTGAACTCACCAATTCATCGTGACATACGTGGGATTTCGTCCATTTTTCGAAAGAACGAGCACTTGCAAATTTGGAACGCTTGGATTGTCGGCGTACGAAGAATTGAGCGTAACTTTTGCACCCGGTGACCGTTTTGGGCCCGTAAGTACTTTTTGGAAATGTAGCGACCGTTTTGGATTGAACTCACCAATTCGTCGCGACGTATGAGGGATTTTGCCCATTTTTTGAAAGAATGAGCACTTGTATATTTGGAACGCTCGGATTGTCGTCGTACGAAGAATTGAGTGTAACTTTTGTACACGGTGTCCGTTTTGGGCCCATAAGAACTTTTTGGAAATGTAGCGACCGTTTTGGATTGAACTCACCACTTCGTCGTGACGTATGAGCGATTTCGGCCATTTTTCCAAAGTGTGAGCACTTGCATATTTGGAACGTTTGGATTGTCGGCGTACGAAGAATTGAGCGTAACTATTGCAAACGGTGTCCGTTTTGGGCCCGTAAGTACTTTTTGGAAATGTAGCAACCGTTTTTGATTGAACTCACAACTTCATCATGACGTACGAGGGATTTCAGCCATTTTTCAAAAGAATGAGCACTTGCATATTTGGAACGCTTGGATTGTCGGCGTACGAAGAATTGAGCGTAACTTTTGCACCCGGTGTCCGTTTCGGGGCCGCAAGTACTTTTTGGAAATGTAGCGACCGTTTTGGATTGAACTCACCAATTCATCGTGAAGTATGAGGGATTTCGGCCATTTTTCGAAAGAATGAGCACTTGCATATTTGGAACGCTTGGATTGTCGACGTACGAAGTATTTAGCGTAACTTTTGCACACGGTGTCCGTTTTGGGCCCATAAGAACTTTTTGGAAATACAGCGATCGTTTTGGATTGAACTCACCACTTCATCGTGACGTATGAGGGATTTCGGCCGTTTTTCAAAAGTGTGAGCACTTGCATATTTGGAATGCTTGGATTGTCGGCGTACGAAGAATTGAACGTAACTTTTGCACACGGTGTCCATTCTGGGCCCGTAAGTACTTTTTGGAAATGTAGCGACCGTTTTGGATAGAACTCACCACTTCGTCGTGACGTATGAGGGATTTGGGCCATTTTTCGAAAGTCTGAGCACTTGCATATTTGAAACGCTTGGATTGTCGGCGTACGAAGAATTGAGCGTAACTTTTGCTCACGGTGTCCGTTCTGGGCCCGTAAGTACTTTTTGGAAATGTAGCGACCGTTTTAGATTGAACTCACAACTTTATCGTGACGTACGAGGGATTTCTGCCATTTTTCGTAAGAATGAGCACTTGCATATTTGGAACGCTTTGATTGTCGACGTACGAAGAATTGAGCGTAACTTTTGCACGCGGTGTCCGTTCTGGGCCCGTAAGTACTTTTTGGAAATGTAGCGACCGTTTTAGATTGAACTCACAACTTTATCGTGACTTACGAGGGATTTCGGACATTTTTCGTAAGAATGAGCACTTGCATATTTGGAACGCTTGGATTGTCGGCGTACGAAGTATTTAGCGTAACTTTTGCACAC
>NW_019239340.1:0-667 GCF_002742605.1 Olea europaea var. sylvestris
TTTAAACGATCGTGTGAGCTTATATGTGTAAATTGTTGTGTAATAAATTGAAGTCTATCAAATTCGGTTAAGCCCAGTTAAAAGTGAGTAATAAGGTTTCGATTTTGGGCCGTTATGCATCCAATTAAAGTGTGGGTTCTATTTGTGTAGAGACGAGGCCCAGATTCCTAATTCTATGATGGGCCGAATTAGGTCAAAGGATATCGTTATATAAATACGATTATGATCTCCAAATCACACGTATCTTTTGCTCAATCTATTCTATCTCCCATCGCTAGAAAGAATTACAGGCTGCGTGTAAATTTGGAAGACTATACCGTAGGATTCAATTATTGCAAATAACCATGTCTGATTGAGGTACGCTTTCGCTATAATTTATGTATTTCTTGATGATTTAACATGAAAGATCCGGTTGTTTAAGATAATAAATTATCCTACAGGCTGGACTTATGCCAAACTCAGAAGTTACTACTTCACTAATAACAATGTGGTAAGTTTTGTATTTTTTTTTTTTTAATTTTTTTTTTCCGCTCTTCCATGGACTTCTTTTTGTTAGGTGTGCATACTAATTCTCCAAAATTACATTTCCAATGTAAATACTGAAGCTGTTGCCTACATGTTTACTTATGGCCTTAGTGCCGCTGCGAGGTAATCTTATCAAGAAATC
>NW_019239340.1:2707-32232 GCF_002742605.1 Olea europaea var. sylvestris
CTTTTAGGGTTTTCTTGGCTGTTTCTTGCATGATTAATTTTTATTTAAATTCGTGAGTAAATATTATTGTAAACTTTCTTTGTCTTGTTATTGCTAATAAATTATATATTAATATTCGTTAGAATATTTAATTTGTCCAATAATTTAATTTTAGAATTCGTATCTGAATAATTAATTATGGATATATTTTTCTCAAAGGAAGAAAATACATTTAATGTCTCAACTAAATAGAATAAAGATGATAAATAGCTGTATGCAAAATTAATTTAATAGGGTATACTAAAACAGGTCAGAAGAAATTAAATTTCAGTAATTTATGATAATTAATTCTTGAAAGGTAATGTCTTTAGCAGGCAACCTTAATTTAAATTTTGAGAGTGAAATCAAAATTAAATTCATGAAATAATAAAATAAAATGCTATATTGTCCACTTATTATTAGCTTTCATCTTGTGAAAAGTGATTTTTTGATAAATGTGTGGTTTAAAAATATGAAAAAGTTGTGTACTCAAATACATAATTATTTTACAAGGAGAAGGTGTGATTAAAAATGAATTTACGAAAAACTAAATTTTAAAATAAGGGGCAAATGGAGACTAAAATTTATCATTAATGCTAAGACGTTTATGTTAATGATTTTAAGAGACCATAATTTACAAGGTAAGAGATTAAATAACGTTTTGACAATATTAAACTTAAATAAGTAAATAAACAAAAATATGTTTTGGGCCACTTTGATTTTATTTTATTTTTTTCAAAAGAAGGTCTCCATATAGCTCCTTTATTTTATACAAAATTTATTTTCAATTGAATGGTCGAACTTAATTAATCTTAGGTGTAGCAAGAAGAATTAAAAGTCAAATTTTTAATTGAAAAACGAAATAATTAAATCCAATAAATAATATAAGAATGAAAAGGAATTTGTGAATCTATTATATTTTCTTAATTAACTCTAAAAGTCATGCCAAAAAAAAAAAATTAAAGATAGGAGGAAGGGTTTTATTATATTATCCAAACTCAACTCATGCCATGCCACATTTTCATCTTGTATTTATTTATAAATTCCAAAATTTGAGCTAGTAATTTATCGTTAATGTAATCGTTGAAAAAAAAATTAAAATGTAAATTTTTTTTGGAAATAAATGTTTGTCTTTTTTCCGGCGATCTTTACTCGTATATGAAAACGGGTAGAAAATTACATAATATTACATAGGAGGACGTAATTTTACACCTCCAACACATGAACTCGAAAATAATAGACTAACGACTTCTAGACTAATGATTGCATGTCTTAAAAAAAACTGCAGCTCTTCCTACGCATTTTTCTCCTATGGAATGTCACGAGGCACATTATGAATGCTACATTAAAGAAAAATCATCAAAAATCAGATATCTTGAATCAAAACAATTTCAATACAGAATATAGAGAAAGGAAATTGTGCAGTGTATTTTGAATATAAGAAATATATATGCACGTTGGTTACTTTGAAATCTTGAAATGCAATTCACGAAATCTTAAAACAACTGGCTTCGTACTTGGGAATTTTCCTCTTGCTTCTTAAAAATGCTCCATCATACCATTTCCGTTTTAAGGTTAAAGTTTCACATAAATTAGAAATAAAAATAATAAATAATGTAATGATTTAGACTAACAAGATTGACGTTTCAAGACGAAACTCTAAGTCTCAATATAATTTCAAAGACTATTAAGTCTAAAGTTAAAATAAGTAGGTAGATACTCGAGTAATTAGCACAAAACGTCCCTACCTCTCAAGTTTATTGTGAAAAACGTCTCAATCTTTCATTTTTTGGCATTTTCGGCCCTACCTTTTACATTTCTGCAGAAGGTCCTTTTTCATTATTTTTTGACAATTTTACCCTCCTTTCAAATAAAACAAAAAGGAAAAAAAATAAAGAACTAATTGCAATAATAGTCCCAAAGTTTCAAAAAAAATGACAAATCGGTCACAATTTATTTTGAACTGAAAAATTTTTAAATTACCAAAAAAAAAAAAAGGAAACTTGAATGTACAGAGAAATAATCAAGAAATAGAGAAATTTTTGAACCATAGCCAATGAAATTGAAAATCTTCAAAAATGGGTAAGCATAAATCTCAATTTTGCTTAGGTAAAAATCACGTAATATTCAAAATTTTTCATTTCCATTGGTTATGATTAAATTAAAAAAAAATTCTCCATTTCTTGATTATTTCCCTATACATTCAAGTTTCTTTTCTCTATTTAAATTTAAATTTTTTTAGTTCACAATAAATTATGACTGATTTATAATTTTTAAAAAAAAGTTTTGGGACTATAATTGCAATTAAGTCTTCATTTTTTTGCAATTAAGTCTTTATTTTTTCTTTTCTTTTCTTTTTGTTTCATTTCAATGGAGGGTAAAATCGTCAAAAGGACCTTCTGTGCAAAGAAAATGTGGAAGGTAGGGGCAAAAATGTCAAAAAATGAAATGTATGGATGTTTTCAACAATAAACTTGAAAGGTGGAAACGTTTTGTGCTAATTACCCTTAGATATTCCTATAGCTCAGGCAATTTAAGAAATTCAAGGATTATTGTTTTCAAAATGAGTCATCATCTTACTGAAGTCTATAACTGCTTTCTTTTTTCTTTTCTTTTTTTTTTTCAAAATTTTCTTTATTACTAGATTTTTCTGAATGTTTCAATTTACTAATATATAACGAGACAATTCTACCCTTAAACTATAAATAAAACAAAAAATTCTTACTAGAAAGTTAAATGAAAATGATAGAGAAAAATAAAAATAAAAACAGAAAATAGACTTCTTGTTTCCTCACCCCCACACATCTACTCAAAATAAAAAAGGATAAATATGAGATCTTACGCGACCGCCTCACTCGTCTATAAAATGGCTTTACATAACCTGAAAAAAGCAGTCGCCTGTTCATATATATATATATATATATATATATATATATATATATATATATCTTCCATATAGTCTCCATTAACATATCTAGAAGTGTTCCTAATATAATTCTTTGCGCTCAAATACAAATGTGACATCTCTCCTCTAATGTCACTCACAATCACCGCCGTCATTGCAAGCAATGAGATGACTTCTTTATTTGTACCACACATATCTATAGTCAATCTCATTTTGCAATGAAATCATTTTCAATTAATTAGTAGACTGATCGCTCCTTTAACTAATGTCATAAAACCGTCATCTACATGTTGCTCAGGTGTACCACGTACCGGAACATCTTCATTCTTACCTTGACTCCCGTCAGCTTGTTGACCCTCCTATTCAATAAAACCACTAATAACACTTTCAATTAAACCTTCCACACGATCCATTTGAATTTCAACTAAGCTTCCACAAGTAAAACTAGAAGATAGTGATCATTTAAACAAAACTACATGATGAAATTTTGAAAAAGTAACTCAAAAAATATTAGTTTGAGAATTGATTCTACTCTTTAACGGGTGCAATCCCTCTACTTATTATAAAACATAACACAAAATTTAAAATATTGCTTCTAACGTTTTTTTTTTTTTTTTTTTTTTTTTTTTATTTTTTTTTTTTTTTTTTTTACTCATATTATTCAATAAGGTATGCTTGACTCGCAATACTGAAGTAGTAATCCTACTTAATAACAAATATTTAGTAAAATGAAATTCAGTACCACCCTTAACTAATAAAAGAAAATAAAAATGGGACATAAAAGTACTAGTTTTGACATTGGAGTCTCATAATCCATCGAACTTTTTCTAATATAGTTATCACTTATCATGGATATGAACAAATCATATGTGTACTATAACATATATGGATAAGAACAAGTCTATGTGTCTATAAAATACACACTTGATATTTGGCCAATAGAAAAACAAGGAGAAATAAAAGGGCATAAGAAATTCACACAAATTTACCATATTTCACCTTTCAAAGCCTCCATAACATAAGCCTCCACTTATCCCTCCCTTAACCAATCAGCTTCCGTTTTCTCTCCCCTAAGAAGGGTCGAGGAGAAAAACTTAAGACAAAGAAGCAAGAAGGCAAGAAAATTTAATATTTTCAGTCTTTTTTCCATCATTTGGGGTTATATCGATGGCTTTCCATGCTGGACTTGATTTCCTGTTCCTCTTGGCCGTAGTCTCCAACATGGTCACGGCAGCGCAATCCTCCAGCACCAATGACTTGTTGTACGGTGCCCTCATCCCCAAAGATGGTCATGACTCATGACTCAATGGACCTCGATGTGGAAGAATTGATGATGGAGTCGGAAACTGCTTGCCGCCAGTTATATAATTCGAGTTACATAAGCTACGCCGCCCTCAGGAAGAATAATATCCCGTGTCACTACAAGAAATTTATGCTTTCCCTACAAATTTTATTTGTAGGGAAAGGTTCATATTTGTAGGAAGAAATCTTTGCAGACGAAAAATTTTTGTAGGCACGTTTGTGGGGCAAATATCGAGGGAAAAGGTATAAGACGACAAATTTTTTAAATTTGTGGGCTAAAGTTTTTCCCTACGAACCCTTTGAAGACAAACACAATTCGTCGTGTAAATTTCCCCCAGACAAAATCATTCGTCTGCTAAAGTTAATTTTACCCACAAAACAATCATACTTTTCCCTACAAATTATGTTGTAGGCTAAATTGTATTTTTTCCTACAAATAAATTTTGTGGGAATAGAATATTTATGACAACATGATACATATTATTTTGTGGGCTAAACCCTATCTACAAATAATTTTGTGGGGAAAAAAATATTTGTAGGTTACTTTAAAAGAATTTGTAGGGAGAAATTAAATTATTTCATATATATATTTTTTGCTTATATTGTAGTAATTTTTTTAACCTTATTCAAAATAATATAAAAAGGCCAAAGACTATAAATTAATTAAACATGTGTCAATCAATGTAATATTAAATCACAATATTTTACCAAAACACAAATATAACAAAATTTATAGTTCATCCAAATTCCACCAGCAGAACATCCAGACAGAATAGCCTAAGTTAAAAGCAATTATAAGTTACTAAGAGCAAGAAAAATATATTACAGCAACAATATGCGGAATAATAATTTGATAAAAGAGTACATTTTCAGCATTCTTCATTCCTTTTGCTAATAGATCTTCAATAACAGCAAGAAAGATTCTTGCTCCCCTAAAGTGGAGATTAGTGACCTGATGAAGATGCATATCGATCAGAAGTTTAATGAATAATGAAACAACTCATTTAACAGTTCTATCCATCTATCAACACTTTAAAATGTTATAACTAAAAAAATGAAGAAAATTTTCTTGTAATGACAGCTTCTTACAGGATTGACTGCTTCTACGTCGCCGGTAAAGGATGATCCATCACAATATCTAATCTTGACTCTATTCCAATTGTAAAAATCTGGAAATCAATACAGAGGCAATGGTATTAATTAAAAGCGACACAAAAGAAAAATAGATTTCATATGAAAGCAAGAAATCGAGAAGAATTAAAACATACCTGGATTGAACTGCCCCCTGTTGCCCAATATCCCAGAAAAAGCAAGGTTTTTAACCATATACTTAGAGGAGCCTAACTGTGTGCTCTTACGCCTAAGGCAACTTGTGACATTGTTGCACCATCCTCCTCCCTGGACACGAAGATTAACAGATTTTGTTAAGTTATTATAGAGGATGAAAATTCATTATTTTTATGCATAACTTGGACGTGACCTGTGAAAAATCCGAATGAAAACCATTCAAGCGGTCAAAGTGATATGAAATAATAAAAAACAGTAAGTTTAACTTTCTGTACTAAAATATTCAATTTCAACAGGTTCAAATATTTGGCCAAATATATCTCTGGTACATGGATGGCAAAATCAAAAGTGAAATACTCAGTTTGATTACCAAAAATGCAACAAGAAGAAGATAAGTTTTATTCTATATAATTTAATCAATTCCATTGTGATGTTTGTTGATCTCAACATCATCATTTTTACTATGTTTCAAACACAGTTACTACATCTTTTCCTATTGTATGAATTATATACTCCTAAAAAAATCAGGTAACTAATCTTATTTCCTAGGATGATCTAAAATATAATCTTTCGATGATCCATTCTGCTGCCATAAAAAAACTATATATATATTTCAATAGCTTATGAAAAAAGGACTAACCTCGATATGAAACAACCAATTGTTAATTCCTGCACCAGATCCCCTATCAAAATGATATGCCGGTGGACTACCGTCTAAACAAACAGCAAACACAAAGCAAAAAAATAAATATTGAATCTTTTTTAAAAATATATATATGCACGAAAAAAAAATAAATTAGAATTTTGCTCTAAATGTTGACCCCTGATGTTTTCCCTGCTCCTTTTGCCACAATACTCTGAACATAAGTAATATCAACCAAAAATCCTTTTGTTCTTATCACAATAAACATACAAACAAGAATGTAGAGAAATTTTTGTAATCTTCCTTTTATCATTCTGCCCAGATTTAAATGGATTCACTATTAATTCAAGAAAATAACAGAAAATTGCCTAAAAATTAAAAATGAAAATAAAAAAAATTAAGGGAGAAAAAAGAATCTGCCTTTAAAAAATTACCAATACAAGAATTATGGCATATATATGGTAAAAAAATGATAATTATATTGTTCAATTCCATCCAACTGTATGCCAGTATTCACATTAGAACCCATTTTTGTCAATGCAAAATATTGAAACTTCTCCCAAAAAAGATAACATCTCTGTTTTTCCTTGGAAGCAAAGTATGTTTTCTCAAATGATTCTTTCTATAGCAATCAATGCTAAACACGTACAATGACAAACTAATACAGTAAAAGATACAGCTAAGAGTTAGTAATTTTTTTGATAAAAAATCTAGTTCTACTGATGACTCTTTACTCTTTTAGACTGTAATTTATATAATTACATTGTATAATAAAACAAAAATGGAATAAGAGTTCAAATGCTTCTGATAAACTCACCTTAAATCGGATAATCAAAAGATCTTTCACCAAATGAATTTTCATTCAAAACCCAGATCACAGTTTTGGGTCTAAACGGGTCTGTAGGACAAGACCAGACAGTGAACCAATCAATAATAATAATAATTAAAATTAAAAAACACAAATTAGAGCACTCACGAACTGCTTTCACAAGCTCTCTCGATTTTGGACAAAATTGTAGGTGACCCATGGTGGTACTGGATGCGCCTGGTTGAGAGAAGGAGAGTGTTGGTGGTCTGCAATCGAAACGGTGGCTAACGGCGGTGGAAATATGGCAAAAATCGTGATTGGTAGCGCGATTTTGGGTGGTGATTGGAGCTGTTTTCGACAACTCCGTGGCCCGGTGATGACTAGAGGTTGAAGATGAAGGTGAGGGGGTTCGAATGGTAGTGGGATCTGGTGGTCCAGGTGGCGGGTGGTGGTCGATTGTTGAGGAAGAAAGCTGCATTTCTTCCATGGTTCTCTCATGCACAGTGATGGGAAAAGAGGAAGAAGCGGCTGTTTTCCGTGTTTTAAAATTTTGCGTGTTTTAAATTGGAAAAATTTCCCACAAATTATTAGCCTAATTTTTTGTTGGCTTAAGATGTCTCTTCCTCTTCAAATTTTATTGTCTTAAAAAGAATATAATTTTTGTGGGCACAAATCCTTCCACTATTAAAAATTTTGAATCAAATCATAGCCCTACGAAATATCTTTTTGAGGGAAAAGTGAATTTCGTCCACAAATTTTAATTTGTCTACGAAATTTTTGTAGGGAAAGTATATATTTCTTGTAGTGTGTAACCGTCATGAACTCTCGTACTACAACTGCAAGAACCACTAGAAAACCAATCACTGCTGCCGTGGCCCGTGGCTGCACCAAAGCCACCAGATGTGCTAGAGCTTGTTTGAAATTGATTTTGAAAATTTATTTTTTGATCGATACGAAAAATGTGGGGTCCACCTGTGAGAGAAAAAGTCAAATATAACGACTGAAATAATAAAATAATGGTCAAACAATCAATTTTTTGAAGAAAAAAATCACTCCTGAACAAGATGGAAGAGAGAAAAAGTTTACATGAATGCATGTATTGGGAGTGTGATATTTGGCTGATGTCAACTCTTAAGGGTAATATTTTTCTATTTCATTTTAAGATTAAATTGTGGAATTTTGGTTTGTTTCTTGTTTTCATGCCATGATTGTGTAACGATTTGTGTTCTTTAATTGTTGTTGAAAATGATACTATAAATTTATATTATTATTTGTCTTTTGATCAAGATCTTTATACAATATGACGTGGAATTCAATTTTTTTTTTGTTTATTTTTTTTTCTTATTCAATAATTACTAGATTGATTCATTCTTGATTCACACGATACTATGCTATGTGAATGGCATCATTTGAGTAATTTGTTGAGATATATTTGTTCCTTTTCCATCAAATCTTAAAAATTGTCTTTATTAGTATATGAATTTAAGTATATTCATGATTGGTGCAATATGAGTTAGCTTGAGTGTTCTTTAGACTTAACAATTTTACGAAAAACAATTTTGGTGCTACTTCAACAAGTATTTTTATTAATAAAAAAGGAGGATTTTACCGTCGATTAAGAAAAAAGATTACAATTAATTGGCGAACCCATAACCGGCAAGAAAGTCGGGAACTCAGCATTAAGAAAGACTCTCAAAGCAGTCGCCATCACTTTCGCTTCTGCTCTCTCTGCAGCAAATAAGCAAGTGTGAGACATTCCTAAGGAGTTAACTTTACGATAACCGTTCCCCTAATCATTTTCTTATTCTCAAAAATAGTTTTTAACTTTTCAAAAGTCCTGTCATATGGACCCTAAATAATGAAGCAGCTTTACATTAAAATATGACTGAATTTTGTAATAGGTTAACTATCAGAATTGTCACAGCAGTTCGCATATCATTAGGGAAAAGTCTGAAGTCCTGTTCTCTAATCTTTTTCAATACTGAAAATCTATATATATGAGAATCGATCCCAAAGTTTGTCGAGCAATTTCAATTATCACCCCAGATAAAGATTATAGACCAATTGCGAAAGCAAGAAGAAACCTTTTGATCCTGATTGCTCTGAGTTTGCAATAATATAGGCTGAGGAAGAACATTGTTTTCGACATTTTGTAAGTATGGCTGGACTTTCTCTTTCAGCATCTCATTCAACTGAATGTCATGTTTAGGCCCAAAATATTCCATCTGTCGAGAACCAAAAAGAAAATTCCCTATTTGTTCAATAAGACCACTGAATCTTAAATGGGAAAGATGTACAGGTACGAAGTGTTACTTGATTTGAATTACAACATAATATAATAATACCTTCACTCTAAAATTTGTGAATTCTTTAACCACTAATGTTGGAAATAACATGGTATCCACAGAGAAACCAGTTGAAACAAACTCAAGTACAAGTAATGGCCCAGAATGTTTCATGGGAAATCGAATCGTGCCACATTTTAAACTGACAACAGTAAAAGTTTACAGACTAAGCACCCTTTCATGGAAGCAATAACTGATTCAAGAATTCAGGTTAATATGAACGAATTCAGATGAGCATGGACAGCCGCTTAAACGACAGCCCAATATAAGGGGAAAAAAAAAATTACGAAACCAACAGGATGGCCACCAAGGCTTGCCGAGTGCTGCTAATCCCTGCATGGAAGAAAATCATCCTGCCTCTTGCAAATACTCCATCATGGAGAAAAGAGACGGTGCTCACTATTGAATCTTATTTATTTTTTTTTAATTTTGTTTATTTAAAAGTACGAGAAGTTAAAAAAAAAAAAAATATATATATATATATATATATTGTTATTTTTTAACGTAATTTTTGGGGAAAAAAATCGTTATTAAGAAAAATATTGAAGACGTATCGTGTGAAAATGATAAAGCTAAAGCCATTCAAGAACTCAGATTTGGCACGCTAAAAGTCTAAACACTGTAATAAAACAGTATTAATTACAATTAATCCCAAATGGCCCAATAAAAATCCAGTCTTGACTCATCGCTGAGCAAACGCAATCAATTTCTACATTGAAAAGCCAGAAAAGAATCAATTTCCTTTCCACGCCAACGAAACACACACATATATACGTATACATACACCATGGCTGCAGCTCCAGCAGTCCCACTTGCCGTAAACGGAATTGTGAAAATGGCCACACCACCACAGGCATATTTAGAGAGCCATAAAATAAAAGAAACAAAAGCCCTTATTTCAGAGCTGTGCCGCCAGTTCTACCACCTGGGTTGGGTTTCTGGGACTGGTGGCAGCATCACCATCAAAGTCCATGATGACTCAATTCCGAAACCCCAACAACTTATTGTCATGTCTCCCTCAGGTACATGTTACATTTGGTGTGTTTTATTGGTCAATAACGCTAATTTTTTGTTTTGTTTTATTTTTTTCGGATTTTGTGAATGAAAACTGGGTTTTTGTGGGTGTTTTGTAGGTGTGCAGAAGGAAAGAATGGTCGATGAAGATATGTATGTGCTGTCACCAAATGGATCTGTTTTGTCTGAACCATTGGTAAAGCCATGGCCTCATAAACCTCCCAAATGTTCTGATTGCGCTCCCCTGTTCATGAAGGTGTATTTTACATGTATTCAGCCCCGTCTTTTGGTTGCCTCCAAATTTTGGGGTTTGGGGGTTTGATCATACTGAGTTTGAGTATTTGGATTGTATATTTAAGTTCTGCTGTTTGTCATTGCCACGATTGCTCTCACTGAAAATTCCATTTATAAGGCCGAAATGATATTGATGTAAAATTAAAGTCTTCTCTAAATTGGTGACTAGTATAAGTATTCACATCTTAAGAAGTATGAAGTTTGACTACTATAGCAGGTTTTATTGTTCTGGTATTTGGATAAATAGGTTTATAACTATTTTGAGCTATTTTTTTGGGACAACTGACAGTTACTGGTGAAAATGAAATCACTGTGATAGGACTTCAGTAAAGAATCTGCACATAAGGAGGATCTTAATTTGCCAATTTTTTTAATTTCTGGGTAAAATTTGTGTTAAGAGTAATGCTCATCCTGTTTCGCAGGCATATGAGATGCGTAATGCAGGTGCCGTCATCCACAGTCATGGAATGGAATCTTGCCTCGTAACTATGATCAGCCCATTATCAAAAGAATTTCGGGTACATATGTTAACTTGGCTGTTCAATAGATAGCAAGGATAAAGTCCAATTCCACAGTCCTCTTACATGATCCTTCACATATCCTTCGAGGTTCTTTAATTATTAGTATAGGAATGGACATTTTTCTTTTTGTTTCTTTTTCAGGTGTATCTGATACTAGTTTTTGGATGATTATAAATACAGATGATATGTTTGTGGATAAATGAAGTAATTTAAGAATATCATAGTAGAATGTGTTGATGCTATTCCTCCATTTGTTTTATTTATTTATTATATAACTTTTTTCACTGGTTTCTAATGGCTGAGTTGGGTCATATTTAAAGAGATTTATCAGAGTAAGCATTAACAGGGATTTCATATTCAAGAGAGAAACAGGATGGGACTGAAGCTTGTTCAGAGAGCTCACACCATACTAAATGTTTCCGTACTGAAGAAAGTTTATGAAGTTTGTTCTAGAAGTACAGAAATTAGTGTAGTGGTGCATTTGCATCCAATTATAGATTCTTATTTGAAATTTTGAATCTAGAAAATTAAAATTTTCCCCATAGACTTTACAAGGTCTGAATATTGTAAAGGAAAAGCATCACCCTCTCACAGATTCTTAGTCCCCTGCTCCTAGTAACATTTTTTCATAGCAAAATTGACTTATTTAGTTGTGACGTAAAAGTTGTCTAGATTTTTATGTTTTATGGTAATATCTCCTGAGCTTTCTTGTGGTGCCACTTTCCTCAATTTACAGATTACTCATATGGAAATGATCAAAGGAATTCAAGGGCATGGTTATTATGATGAGCTCGTGGTCCCGATTATAGAGAATACTGCCCATGAGAGAGAGCTCACAGAATCTCTTACCGAAGCAGTACGGTTTCTTCATTCTCTTTCATCCACATGCCTAAATGTGAGTGTTTGCACAAGAGTGCACATGGATGCGTGTAGGCGTGAGGACTTAATATTTTTCTGAGGAACAGTAAGAATTTTTTACATTAAATTGTGGATAAGATGGAAAGCTGACAGTTGTGGGATCTACATTTCAACAACCCCATACTAATGCACAAATCCTTATCTAGCAAAATTTTGGCATATACCATCATCCTTACACTTCAAATGAAGATATGAATGCATGCAGGCTTCCCAACAATTTATTCATAGGGTCGGACAGGTTGGAATTATTGCAACTCTTTTGATGCATGCTTTTTTTTTTTTTTTACCAAGCTTGTTATTATTTGTGGATCTGTACCATCACTTTCAAAATACTCTACAAGATGTTGCTGAAGTGCTCTGTAATTTATTGGTTATTTGAACATTTTCTTGGTGCAATGATCATCAAGGCCTAACATTTATTTGAGGAATGACTGATTCCATGCCACAAAAATCTTGTACTACTAATTCCAGTGGCGGTCTCAGTATCTCTATTACTTTTGCCTCCACTCAACTGGCCATAGAAAAATGTGGAAGCAAATATATTATTTTGCCAATTTCATTTTTTTTACATTTTATGGTGTATAATTTATTTCCTAATGTTGATGCATCTGTTTCTCGCCCTGAATGCCAGTGCTATTTACATTGTTAATAAACATTATAAGGGAGAAGTAACACATTGAAAAGGACAATTCTAAACAATTAAAATAAAAATGCCAGTTTCCACCAATACGATACTTGAAGCTAAGTTTGAAGATGAGATCCTTGATGCAGTGTGTTAGTGGCTGTTTGCTTGAGATAAAGAAGAATTGCAAAAAAAAAAAAAAAAGGAAAGCTGGCAGAATGTGATGATTGCAAAAGAAATGGAGGAGAATGATTGAACAAAATAATTATCACCATACAAAACTAACGGTTTTATAATTTGGTCTTTAAAGACTTTTGGAGACCACGTTTCCATGTCCAGTAATGACATTTTTCCACAGAGTAATTTTTAATCCTTGTTTTGCAGATCAAAGCATACCCAAAAACTACTGCTGTGCTTGTCCGGAACCATGGAATATACATATGGGGTGATTCTTGGATCAGTGCTAAAACTCAGGTACATGGAAGCTTATAGTATATAACCTTGATTTTTCTAAGAATATTGAATTTTTGTCTTCTCTCTGGTGATTGAATGAGTTTCACTCTTGATATCTTTCCAAAACTTATCTAATCTTTTCAAACTTCTCTCCAATATTAAGCTTCGGTTTGGGTGTCAAATTTCTTTTATTTATATCTAGATAGTAATCATGAGTGGATATACTGCAGACTTAGTACCATATTATCTCTTTTCCCTTCAATCCTTAAACGCTCATCTGGCGGCCTGAAAGTCTACTAAGCAGAGAATTCTTGGGCAGTTGGGGATACCATTTAAGATCAAAGACCTGAATTCTTGCTTTTGGGTTCTGTTAGCTAATTTTATCATTGCTGAGGTTGTTAGCTTAGTAGTCTTTTGATTGTCCACAATTATGACAAGAAGTATTTTGCCTTGATTGAAATAACAGTACGTTCAATGCTTCTGTTCATCCCTTGTGTCACTTGTGCTGGAGTATCAGAGACTAGTTAGCTTTATTATTATCATTGTTATTATGACATGTTATCATTTCAATTGACAACTTATTCTTCCAGGCTGAATGTTACCACTATCTCTTTGATGCTGCAATTAAACTCCATCAATTAGGATTAAACTGGTCAACTCCTTCTCATGGTCCGATTCATAGTTCCGATAGAGTTATAGGTTGGAATGGAAACGTTTCTACTAAGGCAGGGATTCTTTCTTCAAATAACGGCATTGAGCCATCAAGAGTAAGTTTCACGCTAATCTCGATTGCGCTAGAAATCTCTGGGTTCAGGCTTATTGTGTATTTTAATTTTGTCTAAATCATTTTGTTACAGCGCTGCGTTATATTGGACATTGAGGGAACCACCACTCCCATATCGTTTGTTACAGAGATTCTCTTTCCATATGCTCGTGAGAATGTGGGGAGGCATCTAGAACTGACGTATGATGAGGCAGAAACTCAAGATGATATTAAGCTACTGAAAGCTCAAGTAAACCATTTAGGATACCCTTTTGGATTTACTTTCTGAAAAGATTATGCCTTTTCTATCTTTTAAACATGCCAGTGAAAAAATTCATACTTTTTATTTTGCTCTAAATTGTAATTTTGCATGCCTATTTGACAATTAGCGTTAGCATATGAGAAATTTGTGCACAAAAATAAGTGAATTCACTTTCTGGTCCCTGAGAAAACACTAAATATATTAAACATTGGTTGACTACAAATTGGAAAGAGGGTCTATATTGCCTCACTTCTGTTGTATCACTAATATTGGTTCAGTTTGAAAGATGCTAACTACTTCAGAGCTCAGTGTCTTGTGCATATTATCCGGTCTTTTTTTATTTTTTATTTATTTAGAACTGTGAGTTTTGTAATGTGATCTACTCTTAATACATGTTTCTGGAGCTTCTTTTCCAAGCTCAGTAAAATATGTGCAAGAAAAAAATGTCAAAATATATTATTCATCAAGCAATTCCACTTGTTGAATGGTTGAGGATTTCATTTCTTATGGATTTTCCTCTTGCAGGTTCAAGAAGATCTAGAAAATGGTGTCTCTGGTGCAGTTCCCATCCCCTCTGATGTAGGGAAAGAGGAGGTGATTGCAGCTTTGGTTGCTAATGTGGAGGCAATGATCAAAGCTGACCGCAAAATTACATCCTTGAAGCAATTACAAGTAAGCCTGGTCATTGTTAAAAAGAATAATTTCTCTTTCATTCTAGGAAAGTTTCAGGTGAAGCGCATTTAACCTTTGTAAACTCTTCATTTTAACTTCCTCTCATGCAGGGTCACATATGGCGGACAGGATTTCAGAGAAATGAGATAGAGTCAGTCGTGTTTGATGATGTACCTGAAGCTCTGGAAAAGTGGCATGCCCTGGGAATCAAGGTTAACTTCACTTCCAACTTGTTTGTAGAGCCTGCAAATTTCTTTTTGGAAACTGTAGCTCCATCAGTATAACTGAAAGGTGTCGTAAGACCTGCTCACTGACTATGGCCCAACTAATCAGAAAAATGAAAAATCTAAACATTCATTATTCAAAGAAGCTGCACCAGGTGTCGATGAGTAGATTAGGTCTAGCTTTTATTTTTGACACAGGAAGCCTTCCCGAAGTGTTCTTTTCTCCATTTTAATTATTGTGCACCAAATTGCTCGAAAAGGATGCCAAAAGAACTTATAATCTTTGTTCATTTAACCATTTGTCTCTTTGCCCCCATCAGGTGTATATATATTCCAGTGGCAGCAGATTGGCACAAAGGCTCTTGTTTGGTAATACAAATTATGGGGACCTGCGAAAATACTTGTGCGGGTTCTTCGATACTACAGTGGGGTAAACTTTATACTTTCATGAAAATACTCAAAGCTTGAAATTGTTTCTTTGTCTATTGTCCGAAAATCTGTCCTATATTATGAAATTTGGTAAAACTTCTCTGTTGCCTGCAGGAATAAGAAAGAATCAAAAAGTTACGTTGAAATCACGGAATCCCTTGGAGTAGATAATCCATCGGAGATTCTATTTGTCACCGATGTCTATCAAGAAGCTACAGCTGCAAAATCAGCAGGTAGTTTGCTGGTTTCAAATTCTTTTTCATAAAGCTTTTATGAATTAAGTTGGAAGTAGTTGTGGATCCTATGAATGTATGGACAAAAAATATGTTTGGCCAGAAGTGATTAAAGTATATTCACTTTCCAAACATGCTCTAATCTGTTGATGCAAGAAGTAAACAGTTTTTCTACAGTTCAGTTAGAAACAGATTTTACCAAGATTTGTTGTAAATTCATCTTTTGCTATTATGTTTCAGGGCTGGACGTGATCATTTCTATCCGGCCCGGAAATGGACCCCTTCCCGAGAATCACGGGTTCAAGACAGTCAAGTCATTTTCAGAAATTTAAGAATGGATTTAGTTTCCTGTAAACTCGTTTACATTTGTCATAAACCATGATCCCATGAAGTAAATATTATATCTGGTTGTTCTGGCAAACTACGGATAACTTTTTGGTTTTTTCGCCCGGGTTTTCTTATTTGTTTGTGTTGCGTTATATTGTAATGAAATCTTATGTAATAATGTAAATGTTGCTTTCTGGTATTAATGGCCCGTTTGACATTACTTTTGAAAAGTCAAAAGCTTTTGAGACCCAGAATCAGTGCTATTGAAGTGTTTGGCTAATTCGATGAAAGTGTTTCTTTTAGCTAGAAGAGTTTTTAAAGGAGGTTGGTTCAATGTGATTTTCTCTAGAAATACTTTTCGAATATGAAGCTCTTTCGAAAATTAGTTTACAAACAAAGATTATGTTAGCTTTTTTACTACGAAGCAAAAATAAAAACCAGGGCAAACGGGCCCTAACTCTTCAACAACAAGAGTTGGTTTGTGAGCAGGCAGCAGTCAGCATTTCTTGATTCAACTTTTATATATGTTTAATTGTATTGGCAGTCACCTAACTTTTCACTCCAATTGCAAATTGGTCATTGAACTTTGATTTACAGACATTAGGTCGATATACTTCAATTTAGAAGCAATCAAATGACTCCATTTGGGTATCGTAAGACAACTTAATAGAAAATGATGTGTTGGCTGTTAAATCTAACGTGCGCATATGTGGCCATCCATGTGTGAAAATATGAAAAGAAAAAATATATATAATAAAAGAAAACGCAACAAAACATATCTTAGATGACTGATTGATAAGAATCTACTTCTAAAAAATTATAGTGTTGTAACATAAATTATCCCTTGTAAATCAATATTGAATGATAAGATATTTTTAACGATAAGCAAATCAGTGACAGAAGTTCATTAGTTCCCGATATATCCGCCCTGTGATTGTTCCAAGAAAACAAGAACCCTTTTCATTCATTAAATTAACTCTTTCTGCAAGAACAACTGTAATCTGAATCGTGAAGAAATTTTGAAAAATCAATTAGAAATTTTGCAAGATCATTCGCAATTTGAGTTGGTTGACTATTGAGCCAAAAGCAAGGAAACAAAGGAAAATGGGAAAAAAGTGGTTGCTTTATCTCTGCCTTCAGTCAATCTCTTGAACATTTAATTCTTATCCTAGAGTTTCCATTTCAAGTCAAACTACCCATTGATTGAGTGCTTCAACTTATTTTCAAAAAATAAAAGCAAATTACAGCTTTTATTACAAGTCAAATTTATACATCATAATTATACGATGAATGGGTCTAATAATAAATCATTGGAATATGGGGTGTAACACTCTCATTGGGGTGTGGAAATTGAAAATATTCAAAAGCTTATCTTGGATCCATGTCAACCCAATCATCACTGCTCAAACAAAGTTCCATTACTACTAAATTTGAGTAGTCCCACCTTGAAAAATACACTTCTTGGTTAAGTAAAACAACTTGAAACAAACCACCCACGCGGCCCCTCGGTAGCCTTCCCCCTCTCACCGGTCGACAAGCTTAAACGCAAGTAAACGCACAATAAATTCTAGATAGCAAGCTTGCAACTATAATTGTATATGTTGACACTATTAGTCCACTTTCAATAATTTAGGCTTTAAACCTCATGTCTAGGAATCTTGTTGCGTCACATGGGTGGGAGAGTTCGCTATGCAAGTGTCAAAAATAATTATTGTGCACGATCGTCTAACAATGTGTGCAACATACACCTCGGGAACTTAAGATTTAGGTGTACACATGCCTATATCTCTCTCCCTAAAACATAAACAAACAAGAGTTGTGATTTGATGTCCACCCAATAATTCATTGACATATCACTTTAAATTAATATATCTAACTTTTTCTCTCACGCATACTTGTGCTTAAAAATAGGTGTAAAATGATATATCAATGAATCATTGATTGACAACAGGTTGGATAGTCAATTTTGGATAGTAAATCTCAATTCAACAAACAAAGACATGAATATAACAATACTATAGATATGTTTGGCTAAACTTATTAGCACCTACTATTCATTTATTATCCATGCATTTATTAAGACCTACCATTACCATTCTCTTCTTTAAAAGTTATTAATAATTTTATCCAAACACACACTATAAATTAATAATCTGCTAATAAAATGAATTTGATCCAAGGAATTTTTTTTTTAAAGGGAAAAATGTAGCCATTAGAATTTGTACCTTTTTCCTATGTTTTAAGTGCATATATGCTTGATACTGACGCAATAAGATTCATGGATTTTTCCCAGTTTTTTAGTGCATTTATTCTCCACTGATAAAGATTAGAAAGCATGTATAAACTCATAGAATCTTCATAGAATACGAACTTGATTCATGAATGAACTGTTCATTCTTCTTGTTGCAGCGTCAAGAAAATTTGTCCCTTTTTTCTGCTGAAAAAGTTATGACCTGACCTTTTTTTATAACTTTAACTTGAAAAAATAAAGAATAATGTTATTCATCAAGATTGACGATAAACAGTAATTCATAAAATAATTAAGTGACATTAATTGATAAGCTATTTTATTTGTAGAATACGAGTCTTATTTAGTCCCTTATTTGGTTTAGAACAAAGCAAAATTTTAATACATTTTTATAAAAATTAATGCAATATATGGTTGAACAGTTGTGAATCGTATAAAATGTGTAGTTAAAATTCATTATTGACTTTGATTTAGATTTTAATCAACTTTTTTTAACTGAACCTACTGGGGCTTAATATGAGATTAACACTTAAAAATGTCATCTAAATGAGGTAAAGAGAGAATAATCTATGATCTAATTGAAAAATAAGAGAATTTGTAGAAATTAAGTTGAGAGAGAGAGAGAGGGGGGGTGGGGCAAGTGGGGGCCAAATGCAATGGTGGGGTTGGGAATTTTTGGGCATGAGCATCAAGTAGACAGACAGGGTGGGGTGAATTTTAAGATGAATGCATTTGATCATTGACTTCAGAGCCTTAAGGCTGCCCCTTCTCTGCCAAAGAAGAATGTGGTGTGATTGAGATTGGGATTGGGATTGGGATTGGGGATGTCAACATTTCATCACGAGTTCTCAAATTCGTCGTTTATTGAAGATGTGATGTATTTTAATACATTGAATAAAATAATATAATTTTTTATTTGCTAATTTTGAAATTTTAATGATGAATATGATTATTCAACAAAATTTATGACAAGACGCATAACGACGTAAACCATGAAAAGAGTACATGAGAACACTATTTTCCTCTATTCTGTAACTATCATTTCTCGTAAATCGTAATTAATTAATTTTTTAATATTATACTTTTAGTTCTAAGTGTCACATGTTCGATGTTCTCCTCTAAATCTATTTTCTTCTTTATTACCAAAATAGTGATTTGATAAAATAAAATTAAAAAAAAAAAAAAAAAAAAAGTGGGAATGAAACTCCCATCAATTGGAAATTAAGAAAGTGGGGAACCAAATGTCCTAAACGCTCCTTATTCGAATCTCTCATTATTCATTTGCATGATAATAAATATATCCATAGTGGGAGTTTCTATATATCAAATAACCATCTAATTCATCGAGAGAAATATATATCAGAATGTAATACATCAAAATCAACTCTATACAAAGAGGTCCACTCAAGTAGAATTTCTAAATCCACTATCAATAATCATCAAGCACATGTTATGACACGACCAATAACTAAGCAAAAGAGTCAAGCCAAAATTGTTCTAAGTAAAAAATTGGGATTTAGTATTGTCACATAATATTAATAACCGAAGAAACCGCTCAAATCCAATTATACATGGAAGCAAGTATTAAACCGAAGCCTAAGAATGTCAACGAGTCGAGTCGAGTAGGTTTACGAACCGAAACTTGAGGCTCGAATTCGTCTAAAGTAAAAATAATTTCGCCTTTTTTTAGCCCATGCAAAGTTGAGCTTTAATTGCTCAGTCAAAAAAATCTAAGCTCAATCTAAACTTTCGGTTCGAACCTTATCGAGTCGAGTCAGCTCACTTTTTTTGCATTTTTGTTTTTTTATTAGCTGCTCGTTACAGGTAGTGTGTTGCTGCCTTTTATCATCATTCTTTTCTTTTCTTTTCTTTTCTTTTCCTTTTTTTTTTTTTTTTTAATTTAAGGGTCGGGTCGAAAATGGCCAGTGACATGAGCTAACCAATGCGGTCGTCGAACCACAGGGGCCTAAGCCCCAATATGGGGCCCAATCCTACCAAGCCTTGAGCCGGGCCAAGTCATGGACAGCCTGAATCGACAAACCAAATTGACATTCCTACTGAAGCCTTAGACTCATATAATGGAGCCCACATTGATGCTTGTGTTAAAGGTCGACATTAGAGGAAGATTTTCAATAAGTAAACTTGTATATATCAGTGCGTTACCTATATTTATATTGCAGAAAAATTAACAAACCACCTACTTTCCGTACCCCTACTGTCCATTCTTCTATATAAATAAAAAATAATGGTTACTTACTCAAATTGTTATGAATTTACTACCCTGTTTCATGTATGCATTTAATAAAAATAAAAATTGAAACACAAACCAAAAAAAGCTCTTAACTTTTTGAACAACCTCCCAGTGTTTCGTAGCAAACAATGTTATTCATCAACAATGGTGATTGCCAACAATCATATCCCAAATTCATTCAACAAGGGCTATTGTCACATGGATTGTAGTTCATCATGAATAACATTTCTCTTTAGTGGTAGACAATTTATATAAAATAATGAAAGTAATTCATAAAATAATTAAGTGACATTAATTGATAAGCTATTTTATTTGTAGAATACGAGTCTTATTTAGTCCCTTATTTGGTTTAGAACAAAGCAAAATTTTAATACATTTTTATAAAAATTAATGCAATATATGGTTGAACAGTTGTGAATCGTATAAAATGTGTAGTTAAAATTCATTATTGACTTTGATTTAGATTTTAATCAACTTTTTTTAACTGAACCTACTGGGGCTTAATATGAGATTAACACTTAAAAATGTCATCTAAATGAGGTAAAGAGAGAATAATCTATGATCTAATTGAAAAATAAGAGAATTTGTAGAAATTAAGTTGAGAGAGAGAGAGAGGGGGGGTGGGGCAAGTGGGGGCCAAATGCAATGGTGGGGTTGGGAATTTTTGGGCATGAGCATCAAGTAGACAGACAGGGTGGGGTGAATTTTAAGATGAATACATTTGATCATTGACTTCAGAGCCCCTTCTCTGCCAAAGAAGAATGTGGTGTGATTGAGATTGAGATTGGGATTGGGATTGGGGATGTCAACATTTCATCACGAGTTCTCAAATTCGTCGTTTATTGAAGATGTGATGTATTTTAATACATTGAATAAAATAATATAATTTTTTATTTGCTAATTTTGAAATTATAATGATGAATATGATTATTCAACAAAATTTATGACAAGACGCATAACGACGTAAACCATGAAAAGGGTACATGAGAACACTATCTTCCTCTATTCTGTAACTATCATTTCTCGTAAATCGTAATTAATTAATTTTTTAATATTATACTTTTAGTTCTAAGTGTCACATTTTCGATGTTTTCCTCTAAATCTATTTTCTTCTTTTTTACCCAAATAGTGATTTGATAAAAAAAAAAAAAAAAAAAAAAGGGGAAAAAAAAAAAAAAAAAAAATGATTTTATATACACATGTTTGGATTGATCTCACTATGCTATCAATGTGCAGTCTAAGATCTTCAAAAATTTTCCTATTTCTCGCCATTTATATGTGATAAACTGTGCAAGTAAGCACAATTCTTTTGGATTTGCTATGCCAAGATATCCCTCGGCCCTCCTTTTCTACTTATTGAATAGACTGCTGATTAACTAGGTGACTTGATTGACACATTTTATAAAGTTATGTGATGGATCCATAACAAATTAAAGTTTAGTAGCCAAGGTGATAGCAAGTGCAAAGCACACTATATATATACAGACACAACCTAATAGGGTACAAAGATAAGAACTAAATCACAGGGGCCTAAGCCCCAATATGGGGCCCAATCCTACCAAGCCTTGAGCCGGGCCAAGTCATGGACAGCCTGAATCGACAAACCAAATTGACATTCCTACTGAAGCCTTAGACTCATATAATGGAGCCCACATTGATGCTTGTGTTAAAGGTCGACATTAGAGGAAGATTTTCAATAAGTAAACTTGTATATATCAGTGCGTTACCTATATTTATATTGCAGAAAAATTAACAAACCACCTACTTTCCGTACCCCTACTGTCCATTCTTCTATATAAATAAAAAATAATGGTTACTTACTCAAATTGTTATGAATTTACTACCCTGTTTCATGTATGCATTTTCAATCACGGTCAACTTTTCAAACTCCTTTTCTCCAACGTCAATCCTTTTTAAGGGAAAATTTCACTATTGGTCCTCAATCTATTGTCCAGTAACAAGTTAATCCCATTATTTTATCCTCGTTATCAGTCCTCAATTCTAGAACAGTCCAATCTTTGTAAATTTATTAGTCAAATTCCATTCTCGATAACTATGCTTTTACTCTATTTCATTCGAGTAATTGCAATTCTATTTTGTTTAGTTAGATAACTATATGTTAAGTTGATTTCAATTAGGCATTTCTATATAATTTCATCACATGAACGTATAAAAATTGATGTTATATTGGTCAATGAATGATGTTCACTATTTATTTCAATGAAGTTGTACTTATTTCAAGTCAACAACTAACCATTATCTGTAATTACCATCATTCTTTAGTTGTAACGTCATCGATTGTCGTCGGTGCAATTGCACAAAGTTACCTTATTTGAAATCTAATTAATGCATAATTTTAGATTGAAATCAAATCAAAATGTGACTACCCAATTGAAATAATAATAAAGTATAATCACACATTAAACAAATTGAAGTACAATTACCTGATTAAACTAAATTAAAAGTATAGTATCGTGAACAAAGTTTACTCTTAAATCATTACATACAAATCACTTTAAATTTCTAAGCGTGAATCCAAGCTAAAAAAAAATCAAATATATCTTTATAAAATTAGACATATGAAGACCACATAAGATTTTAACAACAATTTGATATGTTTTCTTTAGTGAGAACTTATTATGTAACTCTAGTAAAAGGGTTGTAAACCTGGTTACTCATTTTCAAAGGTAGAGGCCAACTCGTTCTTTGAACAATAGATTAGTGACAATTAGTGCAATTTTCCCATCTTTTTAACCTGGAAAAGTTAAATGTGTTAGGTAAATGTATATATTAGTTGGCATTGATTTTGGCTTTTTTTCTTTTTCTTTTTCTTTTTCTTTTTCTTTTTTTTTTTTTTTTTTTGGGTGCTGGAAAAAGTAAATCCTAACTTCATTATTGCTCCCTCTAATTGGTGTATTATCTTAATTAATACCCACTAAGTCCTCTAGTATTAATTAATTCCAAAAAGAGCCTAATTACAAGGTTCTATCTTCAACTTGGCCTCAAATATATCTGAAATTATAAAAAATAAAAAAAAACACAAATTAGTTGACAAGTTATCGGAGATGAGGCAATTAGAATAACGAGCGTGAAATGTGGAGCCTCGATCAAAAATCAACACAAATCAATGAATTGATAAAGTTTCGCTCTTTCTGTTAGAATAAACTTATAGTGGGCCTCAACATCTGAATTAAGTTTAAAATTCACCAATGAATTTCTATGACACATTACCGGAGCTTAACATATAATGAGCATGGATTAAAATGTATGTACAGAGGGGGGACTACCGAATCGTGTCCCCCCCTCACATAACACGCGGGCCCCGCGTGTATTAAATAATGTCGAGTCGTAGCCCCCATCTTCTATTGTGAGTAGTAGATAAATGATTAGGTAAAATATTCGATACATGTAGCATTATCCAATGAGCATTGATGTTCTCGATTACAGAAATAGGTCTAACATACATATCACTAACCAGAATAGAAGATTCATTTTCATAAAAAATAAAAATAAAAAAGGAATTTGGCAACACATTTTTTAGTATCCCAAGAAAAATTGATTTGCTGGAAGCATAAATTGGGTAACGAATCTGTTGATCTAAAAAATGCGCTAACAAAATCTCGTTCACCCTCCCTCCACATATATTACCCACATACTGAAACACCCCGTTAAAATGCAAAGGCCACCGATCGAGAAAAAATGCTTCACGACTATTTGCACTTCGACAATCAAGTCAATGGATGGAAATGATTTAATATAAGCGCGACAGAGGCAGAGGGGTCTTTGGCTAGGGTTAAATTACTTACCTTGATTATGAAATGATATCGCATATATATAGATGGAAGAAAATGCGCCATGATGGGCCGTTAAAGCGGGCCATAGTATAAGTCCAATAAGAGGTTGCACGATGTTACTTAATTTAACAGGCACAATCCAATGGAATAATCAATGCCGAATTAGCCAATGTGGAATCCACTCCATCACGTGCATGCCACGTAATTTATAAATATAACAAAATCCTTAAGCCACTTCATTAACTCTATCAGTTTTAGTAATAAAGACACGTATTGCATTGTCGAATTAAAATAAAAATATAAGGTTAATTATCAAATCAAAACATATTAAAGTTAGGTGACATCCCTCGAAGTTTCCTCACATGGGGTTGGTACTGTCCGCAGCAAAGTCACTGAAATAATATTTTAAGATAAGCTGAAGTGACTTTGTTTTTACTTAAAATGAGATTATTAATTAAAAACTTGTTAATTATAATTAATTAATTCTTGGACAGTCACTGCGCGTGCTGATACAGTCAGATTATTAATATCTCTTTTATATATATTGCAATTAAATATTTTAAGAATTATTTTAATTAATCTCATTAGGAGTAACATATGTGGAAGTTACCAACTCTCACCAGAAACTCTATTGAATGGTTAAAAGATTCATTTAAATGTAAAAATATTGACAGACAAATTTCTTTTCTTCTCATTTTGAAAGTGGCCGTCACATTAATAAATTCCATATTAGGTCAATTCGAACCTGTTCTATGACTTATTTTCAACCTATTAATTTTCTATTTAATTGAAATTCTCAAAAGCTATATTTGGTATAAAGATTTCATCATCCCCCCCTTAGGAGGAAAGAATGGTCTGGTCATCTTTCTTACGACTCGTTACTACAGGTTCGAAAACCCCTTCGGCTTCTTCCATTAAAAAAAAAAAAAAAAAAAAAAATTTTTCCTATCCTTAATCGTTAATATCGTCTTGGAGTGCATTCATTCAATGTTCATTTTGTATTTCATTAAAATTGAGGCTAATCCTAATATTAATGTTATTCTGTCCAACTTAATCCTTTAACGAGAAAAAGAATCGACTAGTCTATATTGAAGGTAGGGACAATAAGTTAGGCGAGCGAGCGAGCAACACGAAATAATAAGAAATTTAGAAACTCAAGTTATATGAATTAAGTATCAAAGAAGAAACTTGAGCCATCATGAAATAAATTCAGTTACATAGTTGACATTCTTTTAGATAGATTACCAATAATAAGCAAATTATTGATGTTTAGGTATAATGCAGTAGTCAAGATGGTAATGAATGACAGATGAAAATTTGGGGACTACTAGCATTCATTTTATAAATTTATTTTTCATTATATCAACCATTTCAACGACATTCACCATTTCAGAAAGAAACACAGTATATTTCTGTACTAAATGTTACAAAGAACAAGCCATATGATAAGTAATGGCACTTGCATTAGTGAAAGGCACTCACTTCCATAGAAAATAATATCCCGGTAGAGCTATGAGTTTCTAAAAAATGTGAAAAAAGAAGGAATTTCCACCTTGTCTTGTCAATGTCGAATGCAAATCCATCAACGAGAGGTTTCTGTGGAAGTGAAATGATATATCTCTGTTAAAGAGATCTGGCAATATTTTTGAACTCGTTCAAGCATGAATGCAGTATTTTTTGACGCTTCTGAACGGAAAGTCTTTCTTTTTCTAGTGAATCAATTGCGCCAGGTGCAACAAACATCTCCATGAATTTCTCATCACTCACAGCAAATAAATCCAATCCAAGCGCCACCATAAGATGCTCACGGCTGCACAATTAGAAAGACGATCTTTAATAAGCCGATTCTGATTAAATCATTGGCATATATTAAGCGTTAATGGATTAGTGGGTTGGATGTGGACAACACCACAAGAGGAAACAACTATTTGGCATGTACATTTTTTTCATGAAGCACATTCAGATACTATTTGCAATAAACATTAACATAGACAAGGATGATTCATAACAAAGAAGAATATTAACCTACCAAGGAGTTAGAAAGCCCGAATTTAAAGTTGATGCCACACTCCGCTCAACCAGAATTTCACGAATTCGTGCAAAATGCTGTGCAGCTGATGAACATATCTCTAAATAAGTTGATCCTGATTTGGAACGAGCATCCCCACTCCCAAATAGAAGGCTACCACCATCTTGGCCCTTCAAAGGATCCAAATTTCTGTTACTGCCTGTGATTCTAGATTGGCGTTTTCTTGCTCCAACTTCAATGCAATGTCCAAGTTCCTTTTTGATCGGATAGTTTCCATCACATGGCTGATCAGGCGATGGAGTCTCGGGCACTGTCATCTGGCAATCTTTAAGACCTTCTCTAGCTTCAGCTACTTTCCCTGGTGTGGTTTCATCTTTTTCTGGGGGTATGTTTTCTTGGTCATTCATAATTTCCTTGCGCAATGCAGGCCGACCCCCATCAGATAGCTCAAGACAAAATGAACCAGCTGATGCTTGGTTGAATCGATGAATTGAGTTTACACCAGAATCGAAACTCCCCCGGAAGTCCTCGTAGCAGACCTGAGAATACGGGCTTGTTACTGAATCAAGATGGTACCTAACTACTTGTTTGCACTGCTCAGCGAGATCCTTTATGAAGCAATTGTACGAGTGCCTCAAAGCAGCATGAAAAGCAACATAGCCATCAATTTCTCCAGATTTTTTACCACCTGAAAAACAAAAAATGAATCCTATCCACGAGCTCATTTCTTTTTTTCCACATACATCCTCATACTTACATGTAAATATGCATCTTAAATCTAGAAATTAGGCCGTGTACAAGGGGACGAATACAACATACACTCATCAGGCAATTGGAAGGTTTATGGACCAAATAAGGAATGTGGAGGCTCATTCACGATGAAAGAATTCTAGATCTTCCATAATGGTAATCTCACTCACGGCTCATTCACGAAATTTGCACAGTTACATAATACAAAGGGACACTAAACAAAGAACATCAATTAAGCGCTAAAGCCAGTTAAATTTTTTGACATTTCTGTCCTGCAACAGAAATTACCCCAAAGCGTCTGCACAGAGAAGAAAATGAAATGAAATTAGATTGGACTCCTAGCCCCTCTTTCATTCTCTCTTTTCCCTTTCATGCCTGTGGCAACCTGGCAATCCCTCTCTCCCCTTCATTAAACGAACCTTCAAGTGGGCAAAGGTGGTGTCAAATGTAGTCCAGCTATGATAAGATCCATTGCCAAATACAGTGTAACAGTGTATCCATAATAATAATTTTATATAAACCTTGTCCAATGAAAAACAATCACTTTATCGACGTACAACTACAATAATTATCCACCTAGTCATTGTCATCCTTAAAAGTCTAAGACTGCACTGAGTAATGATCATATTGCTAATGAATCTGATCTCTTCAATTTACCGAATGGAAACTAAAATAGCATTTGAAAATGGCAATTTTTATAGATTTCTTATTGAAGGAGACTTTAACGAAAAAGAGACATGGAGTCTTACCGACAGACGGATGGTGTCGATCTCTCTCAACAGCAATATCAAATAGATTGCCTAAAACACAAGATAGCCGATCGCATGCTAAGTCAAGAAGGGGAGCAAGCCATGATCTTGCTGCAGCACGTGCAATTTCTGCAGCTGCCTCTGCCACACCTCTATTCCCACCTCGGCCAGCATGGGCAAGTAAAATATTTGCTACCTGTCATATAAATACAATAAATTTCATTTTCTGGCTTCTCCCAAAATTTTACTTACTTTAAAAATACCTTTTCCCTTGATACAGCAGGGCATTCCACGGAATATGTAGCACATCGAAACTCATGCACCACCCTTTCAAATGCAGCACCACCATAAAGACGAAGGGTAGCATTTGGAGGCTTTACATCTTCTGTAACACCTGGCCAACCACCTAAACCACTCTCCGATTTTTCCTCATCAGTTGTTTTTCCCCATTGCTCTGGTGCAGGATCAGCAGCTCCGTCAAGAACTGCTCCCTTTACCAATAACAAAACAACCACTATTTAAATTTCTAATCCAGATTTTAAATTCAAAAAGAGCACAAGGCTCAAAAGAAAAATATGAGCTTTTCACATATAAATATAGACCAGATGATTGCATATAGAAGCAGCATGCAACATGGCAGATCTCCGAAGATGAGCAACGTTGGAAGTTGCCTGTATTTTAGTCTCTATTCTGTCCAAATCAGCAGTGACTTCAGAATAGCGCCGCTCTAGCAAGGATAATGTGGTTGGAGTAGCTTCTTTGTATTTCTTTTGAAGCTCAGATTCCAAATAATCTCTGAGGCAACCAAAACCAATGTAAGATTTGTACTTTTCCTCGTTAAAACCCCCTTTGACACTGTCATGCAGATAGTGCAATACTTCTGCATCTACCTGTGATATTTGCCTACGGAACTCTTCATTGGGAACTGTGTTCCTATCTTTTGGCAGGGCAACAAAAAACGGCTGTGTATTCTCTCCAAGGTACCCATTTGCACCAAAATAACGATCCACTTCCCAACGGTCATTGAACTCCTGAAATATTAACACAATCATAATCACAGTAAATCTTGAAGTAATAGATTCTTCAAGATTGACCAAAGAAGTGGATGATCAAAAAGTAATTAAGCTTTCATCAGTATACAGATTTAATAACAGAACTCATCCCGTCTATGATAGAAAATAATTTGTTTGAATTTTTTCCATTAGATAACTATTCTTGGTAGAAGAATTGATGAATTTATCAGGAATATCTCCACAACATAGCGAGTCAATGATACTGCATCCAAAAAATTTAGATTAACTTGCACATGCAAGAAGCAGATGTTGATATGAAAGCTACTGACATCCGGTTGCCTGTGATGAGTTCACACTTTGACTGGAAATGACTGATATATTTAACTGAAAGCACTCAATAAATTCGTGCTTACCTTGAGCCGGTTATCAAATTTGGAGACAACAATTATGGTCCGTTTTAATGCCGGATCAATTTCACGAATGGAATCCAACCACAATGACGAGCACCACTCAACGCTACTCTGTTGGAGAAACAAAAGAATGCGATGTGGCGGACTAGCTAAGGACTTGACCATTGACAAAATTTCATCCGGTGTATTCTCAGGTTCACCTTTCTTTGACTGCCAACATAATTTGAAACATGATAACTTC
>NW_019239340.1:34939-38267 GCF_002742605.1 Olea europaea var. sylvestris
TGTTAAAGGTCGACATTAGAGGAAGATCTTCAATAAGTAAACTTGTATATATCAGTGCGTTACCTATATTTATATTACAGAAAAATTAACAAACCACCTACTTTCCGTACCCCTAATGTCCATTCTTCTATATAAATAAAAAATAATGGTTACTTACTCAAATTGTTATGAATTTACTACCCTGTTTCATGTATGCATTTTCAATCACGGTCAACTTTTCAAACTCCTTTTCTCCAACGTCAATCCTTTTTAAGGGAAAATTTCACTATTGGTCCTCAATCTATTGTCCAGTAACAAGTTAATCCCATTATTTTATCCTCGTTATCAGTCCTCAATTCTAGAACAGTCCAATCTTTGTAAATTTATTAGTCAAATTCCATTCTCGATAACTATGCTTTTACTCTATTTCATTCGAGTAATTGCAATTCTATTTTGTTTAGTTAGATAACTATATGTTAAGTTGATTTCAATTAGGCATTTCTATATAATTTCATCACATGAACGTATAAAAATTGATGTTATATTGGTCAATGAATGATGTTCACTATTTATTTCAATGAAGTTGTACTTATTTCAAGTCAACAACTAACCATTATCTGTAATTACCATCATTCTTTAGTTGTAACGTCATCGATTGTCGTCGGTGCAATTGCACAAAGTTACCTTATTTGAAATCTAATTAATGCATAATTTTAGATTGAAATCAAATCAAAATGTGACTACCCAATTGAAATAATAATAAAGTATAATCACACATTAAACAAATTGAAGTACAATTACCTGATTAAACTAAATTAAAAGTATAGTATCGTGAACAAAGTTTACTCTTAAATCATTACATACAAATCACTTTAAATTTCTAAGCGTGAATCCAAGCTAAAAAAAATCAAATATATCTTTATAAAATTAGACATATGAAGACCACATAAGATTTTAACGACAATTTGATATGTTTTCTTTAGTGAGAACTTATTATGTAACTCTAGTAAAAGGGTTGTAAACCTTGTTACTCATTTTCAAAGGTAGAGGCCAACTCGTTCTTTGAACAATAGATTAGTGACCATTAGTGCAATTTTCCCATCTTTTTAACCTGGAAAAGTTAAATGTGTTAGGCGGCTTGGCTTCAACTTTAAAACAAATGTATATATTAGTTGGCATTGATTTTGGCATTTTTTCTTTTTCCTTTTTTTTTTCTTTTTTTTTTCTTTTTTTTTTTTTTTTGGGTGCTGGAAAAAGTAAATCCTAACTTCATTATTGCTCCCTCTAATTGGTGTATTATCTTAATTAATACCCACTAAGTCCTCTAGTATTAATTAATTCCAAAAAGAGCCTAATTACAAGGTTCTATCTTCAACTTGGCCTCAAATATATCTGAAATTATAAAAAATAAAAAAAAACACAAATTAGTTGACAAGTTATCGGAGATGAGGCAATTAGAATAACGAGCGTGAAATGTGGAGCCTCGATCAAAAATCAACACAAATCAATGAATTGATAAAGTTTCGCTCTTTCTGTTAGAATAAACTTATAGTGGGCCTCAACATCTGAATTAAGTTTAAAATTCACCAATGAATTTCTATGACACATTACCAGAGCTTAACATATAATGAGCATGGATTAAAATGTATGTACAGAGGGGGGACTACCGAACCGTGTCCCCCCTCACATAACACGCGGGCCCCGCGTGTATTAAATAATGTCGAGTCGTAGCCCCCATCTTCTATTGTGAGTAGTAGATAAATGATTAGGTAAAATATTCGATACATGTAGCATTATCCAATGAGCATTGATGTTCTCGATTACAGAAATAGGTCTAACATACATATCACTAACCAGCATAGAAGATTCATTTTCATAAAAAATAAAAATAAAAAAGGAATTTGGCAACACATTTTTTAGTATCCCAAGAAAAATTGATTTGCTGGAAGCATAAATTGGGTAACGAATCTGTTGATCTAAAAAATGCGCTAACAAAATCTCGTTCACCCTCCCTCCACATATATTACCCACATACTGAAACACCCCGTTAAAATGCAAAGGCCACCGATCGAGAAAAAATTCTTCACAACTATTTGCACTTCGACAATCAAGTCAATGGATGGAAATGATTTAATATGAGCGCGACAGAGGCAGAGGGGTCTTTGGCTAGGGTTAAATTACTTACCTTGATTATGAAATGATATCGCATATATATAGATGGAAGAAAATGCGCCATGATGGGCCGTTAAAGCGGGCCATAGTATAAGTCCAATAAGAGATTGCACGATGTTACTTAATTTAATAGGCACAATCCAATAGAATAATCAATGTCGAATTAGCCAATGTGGAATCCACTCCATCACGTGCATGCCACGTAATTTATAAATATAACAAAATCCTTAAGCCACTTCATTAACTCTATCAGTTTTAGTAATAAAGACACGTATTGCATTGTCGAATTAAAATAAAAATATAAGGTTAATTATCAAATCAAAACATATTAAAGTTAGGTGACATCCCTCGAAGTTTCCTCACATGGGGTTGGTACTGTCCGCAGCAAAGTCACTGAAATAATATTTTAAGATAAGCTGAAGTGACTTTGTTTTTACTTAAAATGAGATTATTAATTAAAAACTTGTTAATTATAATTAATTAATTCTTGGACAGTCACTGCGCGTGCTGATACAGTCAGATTATTAATATCTCTTTTATATATATTGCAATTAAATATTTTAAGAATTATTTTAATTAATCTCATTAGGAGTAACATATGTGGAAGTTACCAACTCTCACCAGAAACTCTATTGAATGGTTAAAAGATTCATTTAAATGTAAAAATATTGACAGACAAATTTCTTTTCTTCTCATTTTGAAAGTGGCCGTCACATTAATAAATTCCATATTAGGTCAATTCGAACCTGATCTATGACTTAATTTCAACCTATTGTTTTTCTATTTAATTGAACTTCTCAAAAGCTATATTTGGTATAAAGATTTCATCATGCCCCCCTTAGGAGGAAAGAATGGTCTGGTCATCTTTCTTACGACTCATTACTACAGGTTCGAAAACCCCTTCGGCTTCTTCCATTAAAAAAAAGTAGTTTTTCCTACTCTTAATCGTTAATGTCGTCTTGAAGTGCATTCATTCAATGTTCATTTTGTATTTCATTAAAATTGAGGCTAATCCTAATATTAATGTTATTCTGTCCAATTTAATCCTTTAACGAGAAAAAGAATCGACTAGCCTATATTGAAGGTAGGGACACTAAGTTAGGCGAGCGAGCGAGCAACACGAAATAATAAGAAATTTAGAAACTCAAGTTATATGAATTAAGTATCAAAGAAGAAA
>NW_019239340.1:39917-41978 GCF_002742605.1 Olea europaea var. sylvestris
CAAACACACTCTAAGCAATACTTATATCATGCTTAATGAGCAGTTTAATTATATATTAAAATACCCCTAATTTCATGTGGTTGGGATCATTTTGCACGGACTGCTTTTTCAGACAACTTAAAAATGAAGTTAATACAAACCTGCTGTTATCTAATGTTTAAGTTTTCAAGTCAGATTTGGGCCTTGACAAGTTAAGGTTCTGCGTTGAATTTATTTATTTATTTTTTTAATATAGGGCAAGGGAAATTTTTCAATGTTTCAGTGTATGACAAAATAAATATAAAATGTTATTTTCAGTTTTCCACTTCTAGAAGAAGATAGTTGGCTCAAAAAACTCTATCTGTCTCATTTTAGTTGTAGTTCTGTCGGTCAGCTCATCAACAAAATTTCAGATTTCAAATCTACCCTACACCTTTAACCACGTTGATACAAATTTGTGTATTTCACATTTTATAAGACATGCCTTCATGTCAAATTATATGTGCATGATTATCTTGTCAAAATTCCAAGAAAATATATCTTTCGATTTCTTTTTTCTTTAGCATTTTCATGATTTAAGTGATCTTGATACAGCCTCACAATGAGCAACACATTGCATCTATGTTGTTCAACAGTTGAGGTATATTAATAGTTCGTTACAGTTTGGGTGTGAGTAGATCCTATCTCAAATCATAGCAAATAACCACAAGCCAGATTTTATTTTAAAGAGACACAATTGCATAAGCAATGAACTACCCAAAAATACAATGTACAGCATAATTTACCCTTTTCTCCCTTAATTTTTCAGTGATCTGAAATCGGGCCTGATTCTTTTTCTGTAACTCTTTCTCTGCCAGATCCAGTTTGGCCCTGAGATTCTGGTCCTGAAAAGGCCGATACTTAACAATATAGAAAGAGTGGATCAGACTGGGTTCAGGCCATGAATCAGCTACATTATTTGGGAGGTCGGCATCCGAAACCTTTTTCCCGTCTTCTTTGGCTGGCTCATCCACACCATGAGTACCAAATTTTACGTTCATCTTTTCATTTTCCATAGAAATCTTCTCTTCATTTCCAGTTTCCACAGAAATGGCCAAGTTTGATTCAGGGACCTCCACACCCATGATTTTCGGTAAATTCTAACCTAAAACGTTCTTAAAGAATCTCAAACCCTGATTCAGGTAGCAAGAAAAACATCAGGTAAGTATGCAAAATGGTCTCCATCAGTATAAGGTAGAATTCAATCAACAAGACAAATCATTCGGCAAAGAAATACAGCTGTAACTAATGAACAAAAACAGTTCAGGTCAATTCATAAATAACTTCACAGGATCAAAATTATCCATCAAAAACAGATTACAGCGGCAAATCTGCTTCCAAGAGTACAATACATTACAAATTTCAATTTTCCTAATTTTGCATCAGTTTTCTTTTATCTTTAAATGTAAGAAGCCCAATAACAGCAATTGAAACAATAACAAAACACAAAAATTATCTTTTACTGAACACGCTAGAAATTCTCAGTTTCATCAAAATAAGACATCAATAAATCAAATCACAAATCATCAAAAACACGCATAAACATAGTAAATTAAGCAAATCATCTTAGAATAGCACTGCTCTATGACATGCAGTAAAATCAACGTAACCAGACAGAAAAAAGAATATAATTAAATGTTAAAAAATACAATCCAAGACACACGAAGATAAAATCTTTATACCAAGAAGAAAAAACGATATACTCTGCAACAGAAGATCAAAAAAGATGGCATGAAGAGAGCAAGAAGGTGATCAAAATTGGACCCAAAAAAACTTCAAAGAAACAGAAAAGTTGAACCAAAAATGGGATTGCAGGATTAAGGGGTGTTGATCAAAAGAAGCAGAAACGACGGAGAATTACCGGCAATTGGCAAGAAAACTAAGGCGGATATTTCTAGGACCCCCTTTAGACGGGACCTGCAAATTTGTATGTGTTTCGAAAAATGTATTGTTTAAAATAAGTGTTTATGTTATATTGATATTAACTATTTGATTAAATATTATGTGATATTTAATCATATTTTTCGAAATTAATTGTATTTT
>NW_019239340.1:42547-62993 GCF_002742605.1 Olea europaea var. sylvestris
CCCAACACTAAAAATTATTACAATTGTATCCCTAAATTTATCTTATAAATATTGAAATATGATTCTTAATAAAACACACACAACCCATTGACTTTTATTCCCTCTTTCTAAAATAACTGTATTCTTTCCTTTGTTTGATTTTTTTTGTCCCATTAAATTTTTATCAAATAAGGTTTTAAGAAAACAGATATTTTGTAATATGTTATTGAAAGGAGAGTGCTGTAAATGGTAAGTGTATTAATGAATGACAATTATATCCCAACACTAAAAATTATTACAATTGTATCCCTAAATTTATCTTATAAATATTGAAATATGATTCTTAATAAAACACACACAATCCATTGACTTTTATTCCCTCTTTTCTCTCTCTCTCTCTCTCTCTCTCGTTGAGAATCCATTTTCTTCTCCTAAGGAAAAAAAAGAAAAAGCATACACAAGCAAACACAGGAAAAATTACAGATTCTGTGTGTGCGCGAGGTTTTTCTGATTCCAATTTATTGAATATTCTGTGTTAATTCTTTCTGTTCCTTGTTGGAATATAAAATCCACATCAGCAGATTCTAGAGACTTCCTAGTTAGCTAGTTATTTTCTCTATAGATACTAGAGTTTGTACCCATTTTAATTGATTGGGTTGTAGTCTCCAATCCCTCCTTCCATGGAGGTCTTTTCCTCCTATATGGAGTGTCTTTCCTCCTTTGTGGAGTGTCTTACTCTTCCTCCTATTATGGAGTGTTAATCATCCTCGTATTTTGGAGTTGTTTGTTCCTCCTATCATGGAGTGTAATTCCTCCTTTAATGGAGTGGTTTGTTCTTCTCCTTATGGAGTTTAATATATTGTTTTTCATTCAATAAATCTAATATTCCTCACTATTTGCTTTAGCTATCAACGACAACAGAAGGTTTGTATTATGTTCTCACTCGCGTATACGTTGTGACATTGCAGATTCATTCGTGTATGTATGTCTAATTTCTAAGAATTAGCTTTGATTTGATTGTTAATTTTTTATGCATGTATACTCTATGTTCACTTGTATGTATTGGAGTTTACAGTTTATTTATATTTAGTTTTATGTTAATCCTTAGATAAATTTATTGGTGATCTATTTCTACAAAACTTTGAATTATAATTTTATGTGGGTTAGTGGATTTGAAGTGTTGAATCGTTGTATTCAGCACTAGGTTTCATAATCTGGGACTCGTTTCTGGAGATTTAATTTGAAATCGGTGTTCTCATGTACATGCTCATTGAAAAATAGTAATGATTTCAGCACCGATTGTTTAAAGTTTTGATTTATTGAAGCCAGATTTCTGGCCTTTTATGCTCAATTCTTATAAGCATATAACATGTGGGAGTGTATTGATGTTCCTTGATCAGTCCTTGGCTTAGTTATTTACAGAGTCTTTGATTTCTTCGTTGAACAAAATACTAAACTATTCGGCCAAGGCAAAACTCAGTTTTTCCATTTATTTATTTATTTCAACAGCCATATTTATCTCTCGGAAAGCTCAATTTAGGGAATCCACTTAACTACGTCGTTGATCCTTGTTGGAACATTTGGTGTTACCATGGGACTCAACAATCCACCATTTATTGTTATCTTCACAGGCTAATTGTTGAATTGCTTTGGTAGAAAGTTTTGGCAATGGGGTATGTGAATACAGAGAAGAAATGGGTATTTCCTCTTGTTATAAGTTCTTTACTATTTGTTTTCCTTGTTGCAAACTCCTTCAGCACGGGGCTTGTTTCCTCATTGCACACTATCAATTCTATCTTTTCAGTCTTCCCGTCTCGTGCTGTGTCCAATCAAACCAACGTTTACTTTGAGGCGAAGGTCAATCAAGCTCCACTGTTTTCTGCTGGTCCTTCCATTCCAAAGTTTGCTTATTTGGTTTCTGGTCCGAAAGGTGATTTAGACGAGCTTTGGAGGACACTACACACACTGTATCATCCATGGAATTATTATCTTGTCCATTTGGATCTTGAATCACCTCCAGAGGGGAGACACGAGCTCAATTCTCGAGTGAAAAATGATCCTATTTTTGCCGAGGTTGGTAATGTGTATGTGATTAGGGCTAGGCAAATATCCCGAATTGAACCGATCGAACCGAATCTGACAGTTCTTGTCAAATTAAGTACCCGAACCGATATCTGAATTGAGAATCGAATAAGAATTGAATCTTTCTAATTTTCTTTTAAATTAAATAAATCAAATTATTTTAATTTTAATTTTTTCTAAACAAATTAACAATTTCTAAATCTAAATTTTTTGCCTAATAATTTGTTTCATTTCTAATTTTTTAATTTTTGGCCAAATTACCAATTTTATTATCTCATTTCTTAGTCTAACAAGATCCAATCCACTAAATAACCCTAAACACATATACTAAAGTGTATAACGTTGTCTCGACTCTCGCAGCCTCGCTAACATTCCAAAACATATACAATCGTCGATCGACGCTATGACATCCGCCAACCGAAATTTTGATCGTAGCGATCATTAGAATAAGGTAGTCTACTAGTCTCTGATATTTCAAAATCATTGAACGTGTCATTAGTTGTATTTATATAATGTTATTATAAATGTTAAAAAATTTAATTATAGTACAGAACCGAACGGAACTGAACCCGAACGGTTCCATAATTATATTTGGACCCGACGGTTCCATTTACTAAATACCCGAAAATTTTGATTCGGTGAGAAACGACCCGTGCCCACGCCTATATGTGATTACCAAAGCGAATATGGTTACTTGTAAAGGACCTACCATGGTGTCTAATACTCTTCATGCATGTGCCATTCTTCTAAAACAACATAAAGATTGGGATTGATTTATTAACCTCAGTGCTTCAGATTATCCTCTGGTGGTGAGCTTTTTCAATTGTTTCTGCTCTCATAAAGCAAGTTTACACCATCTATTTGCTCGTGGTTCTTCTAACATTGATAGTTCATTGTTGCAGATCTTATGCACACATTTTCCAATATAAGCCGGAAACTGAATTTCGTTGAGCATACAAGCAATTTAGGATGGAAAGTGTAAGTCTTATGTGTTTGTTGGATTCATGTACGATGATTAATAAGATTGAAAACCATTAACACTTATTTGGTTTTCTTGCAAGCATGGAAGGGGAATGCCATTGATCATAGACCCTGGACTGTACCAGAAAAACAAGTCTAATATAATTTGGATCACACCTGGGAGAACCTTACCCACTGCATTCAGATTGTTCACGAATCAATCCACACATTTGTCTAGTTGATATTTTCAAACCATTCATTTCCCAAATGTAAATTATTAAATCATCAGCTCGAATTGATCCCGTAAAGTAGCATTTCCTGAATTTACCACACTGCACGTTTTGCAAGTTCAGCTTCGATGATCCTATCACGTCAATTTATGGAGTATTTAGAGGTGGCTCGGCTCGGCCCTTAATCCCACAAGCTTGGCTCGTTGAAATTGGGCGAGCTCGTGGGCTCGTCTTTTTTTTTTATTATATATAAGTGTGAAAGTGTTAAAAATAAAAATAAAGTGTTAAAAAACTATGATTTCTTGACCATATCAAAAGTGTTAAAAAATAAAAATAATTTAACAAAACCAATTTTTTATTTTTTTTAGTTATATCATATGATTCATATTGTGATACTTTTTATAAAGTATAAAATATTTATATAATGAAGACAAATTATTTTTTGAAATACATCTACAAATTTTTTTTTTCATTTCTTTTTAAAGTTAATAAAATGTAAACCCTCCTCCTTTATCCGGGTTTGGGACCGACTACATCAATTTTAAGTAGGCGGAGTTAAAAATTGTACACGAACAACTTATTGTAACGTGTACAATGTTTTAAAGAAAATTAAATTTAACGATTAAAAAATAATGAAATTTTGATTAATATAATTAAATCAAATATCACTTACCTGACGACATGCAATTTCAGCGTATTTATCTTGTAGTCGAAAATGAGCGTCCTGCCAATCCTTCACACACATTAACGCTTCCAAAACATCTTCTTTCAGTCGGCTCCTAACATCTATCAAAACCCTTTTACCTACACTAAAAGCAGACTCCAAAGCAACAGTGCTAACAGGAAGTGTCAACAGATCTTTCGCAATTGCAAAAACAATTGGCCAACGTCTTTCCTACTTTCGCCAAAATTCAATTACTTCTTTTTAACTTTTTTTAATTGTTCTGTCTATTGGCATATTATGATTGAAGTAATCAATTAATTCGGCAGGCATTGCATTTTGAATTTCGACCGATGTTTGATGAGATGCAAATATAGACGACATGGCACTAGATGAACACATTGCAGTTGCATCATATCTAAATGTATTAATGCATTGAAATAAATTCATTATTTTCGTAGTATCTTCTACAATTTCAGCAGAAGGAGTAAGTGCAACAGAGGGTACCCGACTAACATTCGCATCCATTCTTTCCGCATATAAATCATACATTTCACATAATATTTGCTCTAAATTCTTATAAGTGATAGGTGTATCAAATATTAAAACTTTATTGATTTGATTAATTACGTATTTAGTTCCCGAAATATTATTCGGGGGTCCATTGCGCATGCTAAATGAAATAACATAGGCAGTTCTTCCCAAAATTTTCTAAACTTTAATTCCATAGCAATTAAAATTTCACTAAAAGTATCATTTTTATATTTATGGAGTGTTCTTGCAATTATATAAAGGCGTTCAAGCACTATACAACTTGTGGGATAATAAACGCCGTATAAAATCTTTGTGGTCTCATAAAAAGATGTCAAAAATCGTTTAACTTTCAAAGATAAAATTCAATCGGACTCATTTAACATACTATCGTCGTCACTTCTAACATGTCTATTATTATAAAAGTCAGTTATTAAATTTTCGAAACCTTCACATGATTTTAATAACAAGTATGTAGAGTTTCATCTATAACTTACGTCGCTAACAAATGTTTTAGCAGTTGTCACCCCTAATTCGGCACAAAAATCTTCAAATGCTTGTTTTCTACTAGGAGAAATTGTAATATATACTAATGCATTCCTAATTCTTTGAAGTTCATCCTTTTCATATTTTAAACCATCTTGCACAATTAAATTTAAGATATGACACACACAACGAATATGAAACAAATACCCACCAAAATCAGGTTGAAGTATCCTACACAATTTATCGACGACTACCTTATTAATACTAGCATTATCAAAAGTAAAAGATCGAATTTTAGTCTCGCAATGATATTCTCTAACAATACTGATAATAACATTATATATATTATTAGCATTGTGAGGAAACTCAATAATTCTAAAATTAATAATTTTCTTATACATGCACCAAAGTAGATTTATATAGTGTGCAGTTGCAGCTATATATGTTCTTTTATTAACCCTTTCCTATATATCAGAAGTTAAAGATAAAACACCCCTATATTGTTGCAAATCCATAATTAATTATTATTTTGAATTATTGAAATAATTTATTGTATCGGCACAAAGAGTGTTTCGACTTACTCTGACGTACCTCGGTTGTAGATATTCTTTCACGAACGAGACGAAGTGTTGGTTGTCTGCAATAGCCAGAGGCAACTCAGTGGCGGCAACAAATTTCACTATTCCGGTTCGAGTATTGTCCTCCGAATACACCCATGTGGATAGGGGTGAAGTTGTAGAACTGGCGCCTGGACTGCCAAATTACAATTGTGTTTGACCAGTTGGAAGAAGTCCATGTCTGGCTGCACATACTTTGTAGTGGCGGTTGAGATGGGTGGTACCAATTCCTTTTTGCCATGCAAATTTTTGTTAGCGGTATTTACATACTGCTTTAGATTCTGCAATGCCATCGACGACTTTTCCCATTGAAACCAACTTAAAGTGATCCCAACATTTTGCTTGTTTTTTGACCTTTCGCTTTTCCCTCGCATCTGAGATATTTAATTCAGCATCTTCATCTTCATGTTCCATTTCGGGAACGTTAATATCATCCAAATCAATTGGATTGTGTCTTCCCTGACCGTGAATGTGAACATCTTCAGGTATCGATATGTCATTTAGACTGACAAATTCATTTGAAAATTGACTTTGCGGCGTCGTAGGCGATTCTCCATGATGTGGCAGTGGCTCACATCCTGTATCGAACAATCTCTCAACAAATAAGCGTTGATCCATTTGTTTGATTGTTTATAATGAAATCTTAACTAGATGAATATAAATATAGTGAGATTGTGAGAATTGAGAATTTGATGAATTGAAATTGTAACTAATAAACTGTAAAAATTGAATTGATATTGTATATTTTGCAGCACAACTTTCAACTGCACAAGAGAGTAAAAATAAAAAACTCGATAATTAATATAATAAAAGAGAGTTGAGAGGGTTGTAGACTTGTAGTAGCAAGATATGAAAATAAAATTTGGGGGAAGGGGGGTTTTATAGTAGAAGAAAATTCAGTGACCGTTCTGGTCACTGAAACTTTTTCAGTGACCAGAACGGTCACTGAAAAGTGACTAAAACGGTCACTTTTTTTAAAAAGCGACCATTTTGGTCACTAGGACGAGCCACGAGCCGGGCTCGTTATGGCGAGTCGCTCGTGGGTGAGCCCGCTCGGCTCGGCTCGCCTCCCAGCCCAGCCCAGCCCAGCCCACTAAGCTCGTGCTCGGGCTCGTGATTTTACGAGCCCGAGCAGCCCATGAGCCTCCTTTCACGAGCCGAGCCGTTTGACATCCCTAGAAGTATTGCATATGGCCTTGGGATAATCTTCCTAGAACCCTACTCATGTATTACTAAAATTTCGTGTCCTCATCGGAAGGCTATTTTCAGACTGTTATCTGCAATGCTCCAAAGTTTAAATCGACTATTGTCAACCACGACATGTACTATATTTCTGGGGATTTCCCCCCGAAACAGCATCCCCATACCCTCTCTTAACGATATAGCAAAAATGATCAACAGTGGTGCTGCATTTGCACGCGAGTTCAAGACAGATACTCGTGTATTGGACAAAATTGACAGAGAATTACTCGGTTGAAGAAATGGGAGTTTCACACCTGGTGTATGGTGCAAAGGCAAGCCTCGGCGCACCAAAGTAGGTAATCCCACCATACTCAGACCAGGAAAAGGCGCGCAAAGGCTTCAGAAACTTATAAATAAACTGCTGTCGGCCAAGGTAGCTAAACATCCATGTGGTTAGATTAGTATTCTATCGATCTTAATAAACGATAAATAAAGGTGCACAGAACCTGCATCTTTCTTCACGAATTTCAAGAATGTTGAGTCTTAAGAGCATTGTATCAAAGTAGAGGTTGCCTTTCTCCCAGCATGTTTTGGTAGGTTCTAATTAGCAACTCTATATACCTGTCTCCAGACATACAGTTCTTCCATTTGATTGTACCGCGAATCTGCCGATTATAGTTTATAAACATATAAATTTTCCTCAACCCAATATTCATTTTGAGTGTTGATATATTAGAAAATACTATTAACTTATTATCCATACATTCTGAAGAACTCATTGCTTATAAACACTTAAAGTACTGTCAAACAAGGACTTAATCACGGCCCAAGCATTCGCCTTCTACCACATTCAAAACTTGGAACTCGGGTTGATACGATAGTACAACAGAGCCTTATAAGATTTTACTTCCATAAGTTGTTGACTATGTCATAGTACTTCAAAATCATCATCCTGCTCATGTAGAAATAAACAATTAATCTGAAGATGGCATATTCTCTATGAAATTATCACGGATCATAAAAACTATTAGGATTGTGAGTGATTTTTCCTGCAAAATATTGAGTTATATACGAGTCGAGTAACAAGAGAGAATAAGGCTAATGATTTTCACATGAAATCAAGGAAGTGATTAGTGCAAATAAGGAATGTGGCAATATACAAAATTATTCTACTTGTATAGGGAAAATCCCCATGTATTACACTTGTAATATGCACATGGGGTACATATATAGCATGACTCAATTAATCGCGTGTTTTTTTGTCAAATATAATTAGTCTAAGCAACGCTATAAAGGGTCAAGAGTGAAAACCAAATGTAAGTACATATGACAAATTATTCCGAATAATAACTCCTATCATCAATCCTTTCCGAACTTTTCAATTGACTTGAGCATCGACGAGGTTTACGTTTAAAACCGTTCCGACATACCTTTTAACACTTCTCTCTTTGGTTGCAAAAATCAAATCATCGATTCTCTTCGGTGATCATTCTTATTCATCCAGAAAATATTTTCCACCCATCTTGACACCATACCATATTATAAGGATCGTAAACAGTTGGGGTGGAAATTGAAAAAAAAAAAGAAAAAAAGATCTATTTTTCTTTTAATTCTTTTTATATTTTTCAATTCAATGGTTTGTTGGTAAATTCGCCTTAACGTGATCAATCAAGTACCTTAATGCTAAAAAAATATTAAAAAAACAATTAATACTAAAGTGCACAAGGGAGTAGATGTTAAGGACTGCAAGTGCAATTCTTCCACTGAGAATAATATCACTGAAAAATAACTACAAAACGATAAAAAGATAAAACTGAATTATCCCTTAGATAGAATTTCGTGCTATTAATAATTTAATTAGAGAATAATTATTGGAGTTATAAAAAAAAAAAATTAATTAAACACTATAAATAAACTGACCAAATCGAGGACGCAACTGTTTCTAGTGAGAGAGAGAGAGAGAGACCAAGGCGAAGAAATCGCTAATCTTTATCTCTGCAAAAATATTATCCTGTTTAATGCATACACATTATACAAAGGTACACAGCTTAATTTAATTTTCGTAAATATCCTTGTTTGATCGGCCCATTAGGCTTTGATTATCCATAAGGTGCCGCATTGTTCTGGATTTCTAATGTTTGTATAATTCTAAAAGTTCGATTTTGGATTAAGCTTGTATCTAAGTGAAAGTATATCTATGACTTATAATTCCCCTTGACTTGTAGTTAGTGCGTGTAAACGGGGATTCCTGTTTGTGGTTTTATAATTTCTAAGTCAATTTTGGCATTGCGGTGCTCTTTTTTTGGAGAAAATTATTGAACTTTCGTGTTGAGTAAAGTCGATCCTTTAACCTTAATGGAACGATAGATTTGGTGAGTTGATGAGAATTTTTAATAACTAAGTTTTTACTTTAACTTTAATGGAACGATAGATTTGGTGAGTTGACGAGGATGTTTAATAACTAAGTTTTGATTTTTCTTCTATTGTTTCATGTATGCCAAATTTACTGAATTTGGATTTTGTTAATGTATCTTAGTGTCGTCTGTAATATATTAAGCTATTATTATTTGGATGGTGATTTTTTATTCTGGTATGGTACGCTATTGTGTTTATTTGTGGATGAAGGGGAGATTTAAGGGCAAAAAGAGATGAAGGTTATTTGGGTATTGGAGATATAATGAATGGAGCGTCGCTGGGTCTTAGAACATCATCAAGTTTTGAGTCACTGCAGCTACAGGCACAGAGTGAAGGGTTGCAGGCTCAGAATTTGTACACTGTTCGAAAGACTTCAAAGATATACAGTTCCGGTGCAAGGGAGAAGGAAAGGTTTCTTTCTTGTTTTTTCAGATATTCAAGTCGAAGGAAAGTTGGAATGCTGATTTTGGCTGTCTTTGCAATCTTGGTTTTTATGACAGGGTGTATTATAGTCCATAGAGGTTCGCCCTCTAGATCTCTTTCATCATTTTTATTTCCGTGCTATTAATAAAATGTTATCGTTGCCAAATGAAATAATCTTGGATCGGTTAATATCTTGATCATTGAGTCAGTTACTTCTGATTGATCAAAAGTTATATTAACATTTCTTTTTTAGGCATATTTAAATATAAAGAAAGAGATCTTGTTATTTATTATAATTTTCGACTTTTCATTTTCTGTTTTGGTAAGTTTTTTGTCATGACACCTTTGCACCAGAGAATGTTTATGTATTTTGTTTGCTAGACATGCTCTGTTTAACATCCCTAGGCATGAAAACTTGATTTATATTTATTTATTTTTTATTTAAATCACATTACTCATCTCTTTAATCGGTTACTAAAATGTGCTTGATGGATTGTTGTCAGAGAATGATTTGGAAAGCTCTGCTTTGGATTTCGATTCAAGATTTTACAACCAGTCTCATGATATATCCTCCTTTTTGCCAATAAAAGGAGCATTGCAATATGGTAGTAACACTATGATGAATAACGTTACAGTATGTCGTGAAAATACTGGCTGGCATACTTCTCTTTCGCATGCTTCTACTCCGAGTGTCTCTTTTGGTGCTGCCACTTCTTTGAAGAATCCATGTAAAGATTTTGCATTCCCCCCTCCCCCTCCTGGTGATAGGAGACGAATTGGGCCACGCCGTAAGTTGTGTTAGCTCAAATAAATTTTCTATGAATTTGTTTTTGCAGCATATATCTACTGAGGTTCCAGTGCGAATATTGTGAGTAAAGAAAATATTTATCAATTGTAAGAATTGAGTTCCTCTTATTGTCACGTGTCTGTGCTACTACTGATTTTGAGCTTTTGATCTTATTCTTACTTTATTCATTGTCCTCAGCATGTCCAGTATGTTATGTGCCTGTAGAACAGGCTATAGCTTATATGCCCAGGACCCCTTCAGCATCATCTGTTCTCCGTCATTTAACTTATATTTCTGAGGAAAACCCTATTAGAACTGAACGACTTGTAGGCTCGGAGTTTGGTGGCTATTCTTCTTTAGAGCAGAGGAATGATTCTTTCGATATAAAGGAGTCAATGACTGTGCATTGTGGGTAAGTGTTACTCCTTTTGTTAGTTTTTGTCAGCACATGGGTTCAATTTGTGGGGAATATTATTTTGTCTGAAACCATTTAAAGTTTGATTTTTATAGATTTTATCTAATGCATATTCCCTTTACTTTTTCACCTTTTCTTTTCCAGATTTGTCAAAGGATGCAGACCAGGTGATGGTACTGGATTTGATCTTGATGTGGCTGATCTCAGGGAGTTGGAGCAATTCCATGAAGTCATTGTTGCCTCTGCCATATTTGGTAAAGCTGAATATAAGCTTCACTAAAGTTTCAAAACTTTACAATACAATATTTCACCATTGGAGACTACTAATATCACTCTAACCATGTGCAAATGCTTGCAAGTTGTTGTCTGATGTCTCTTTATACACTTAATTTGTCTACCGAGCTTATTAGCTGTTTCTTTTGGTTTGACCTCTGTACAGAAAATTATGACTTAATTCAACAGCCGAGGAATATTGGTGAAACTGCAAGAGAAAACGTTCGATTTTATATGTTTGTTGATGAAGAGACTGAAGAGTTTATGAAGAATGATAATCTATTGGGAAGTGACAAAAGAGTTGGGATATGGCATATTATTGTTGTCCATAACGTGCCTTACACTGACGCAAGAAGAAATGGAAAGGTCAGTTCCCTTTGTTTGGAATCTTTTTCCTGTTCTATTTTCCATAACTGGCTAAAGTATCAATTCCAAACAATTTGTGCTCTTGGTATGTTGTTGCAAAGATTGTAATGCTGGTTATAATATTTAATTGTGCCAGGTGCCAAAGCTCTTATTGCACAGACTGTTTCCCAACATCCGATACTCTATCTGGATTGATGCAAAGCTTCAGCTTGTTGTGGACCCATACCAGATTCTTGAGAGGTACTGTAGTATTAACTGTGTTGTGCAAAGGCTACTCAAGTTACTATCTGACTCATTCCTCAACTTTATTCCTCAGGTTCTTGTGGCGCCAAAATGCCACCTTTGCCATATCTCGACACTATAGACGCTTTGATGTATTTGAAGAAGCCGAGGCAAATAAAGCTGCAGGAAAATACAGAAATGTTTCTATTGATTACCAGATGAAATTTTATGAAAAGGAGGGTTTAAAGCCGTACTCTGCAGCTAAGCTTCCTATAACTAGTGGTATGTCTGTTATTTGTACGTTTAGGCTCATTTTCCGCCTAAAAAATGTTAAAATCAACTTGCACTGGCCAAATTTCTGCAGATGTTCCTGAAGGATGTGTGATAATAAGAGAGCATATTCCCATCACAAATCTTTTCACCTGCCTATGGTTCAATGAAGTTGATCGATTTACTTCCCGGGATCAGCTGAGCTTTTCAACTGTGAGGGATAAAATAATGGCTAAAGTTGACTGGAGCATCAATATGTTTCTTGACTGTGAAAGACGGAATTTTGTGATACAGGTTGCACTTTACCCCATTCTTTATAATATAGATGGACAGCATACCATGTTTTTATTTTTGGTTGAAAGAGGGCATTGGGATGCCAATCTGGTGTTTTGTTACCCTTGGGAGGTTTTTATTTCAAGGGGTGTTAGTCTGCAAAATGCTTGTTTTCCTGCAGACCATGTGTTAGTTAAATGGTTGTAAGGCTGTACCATTATTTGCATTAGTAATGTCTGGTTAAAGAAAATGTCAAAACAGAAACTGGTGCGTGCATGCATGTTGAAAATAGTAAATCATTTCTTGGTAGATAATTAGTACGTTATCAGTCGAAAATATTCTGAAGTGCTTGTTTGGGTTTCATTGTAAGTTGTTGAAATTATATCATGATAGAAAAAGAGTGGTACATAAGTGGGTAGTATTTGTGGTTCCTATAAAATGTGTGGTTTTAATTAAAGTTTGACTTTGACTTCTAATTATAAGGAGATTATAAGAAAACGCAAACAAGCTCCAATTGTTCTTTCTGATTGTTAGCTTAAAGTTTATTCGGTTAAAGAAATGGTTGAAGAACCAGGTACCCCGTACCCATGCATGCATATTTGAGAAAGTCAATTCTCTCCATGTTTAGCTAATTAGTAAGTTTGAGCCAGGAAGAAGTTAGAAAAACATGTACAGGTTACTTAGTGTTTGATTTATTGCTTGTTGGTTTACTGGTGAAGAAATTTTTTATATATAATCGTTGAACTGCTTTGGTTGTTTCAGGATTTTCGAATAAGAGCTCAATGATCTTTTTTGTGATGATCTTGTTTTATGCTCTTAAATTCCGCCATTTCTATGCATGATCTTGAAATTTGTAATGGCCTTTTCTTGCAAGAAAATATGGTATTGGGTCGCAATATTCCTGAAACATTCAACATGATAGTTTGAATTTAAATACTTCGAAGTGACTTTTTAAAATATTTTAGTAGTTGTAAAATACTTTATCAATCCATTCATTTACAGGCATATCACAGAGATTTGTTGGAACAAAGGGCTCGTATGGCTGTTGCAAGAAGTTATACTCCATCAGCTTTAGTTCGTGACAGAAATCCTACTAAGAGACCTCCTGTTCGACACGGAAAAGGAGATAAGAGATCTGGCTCAAGGAGGCACCGTAAAGTCCCTCGAAATAGGGAAAATGCTTGAATTCAATTTTATCCCTTTTGTGCCAAAATTAAGTTTTAGTCTCTTTTATTTGACAAAAATAGGACATTTTTTCCAGATTTTTCTAGGGTATAGTTTTAGGGTTATAGCAGAGATCGAAATACGGAAGAAACATACTTGAATTTTGTGCAAAACTGTCAATATCAATTCTTTCAGGCTGTAAATGCTGAATGCCAATAATTTTGACAAGTTCTTGATTTCGAAATTCAACTGCACTTTTGATATTGTTGAACCATTAGTCTTTCAATTTAACTTTTTGTCTCTTGCTTTTGGAAACACTTTTATTTGGATCCAATCTTGTGGATAATGAACTTTTATTTCTTTATTTACGTCTTTCGTTTAAAGAATCTATTCTTCCCCCTTCTTTTTGGTCACTGTCACATGGTTCAATAAATGAAAATATATTCTAACTTTATTGGACAATGAAATAGTGGAAGATGATTGTTCATCATCCTTGTTGACGAAGAAAATTACTTTAGCTGTTCTTAGCTATAAATATGACGAGTTTTTATCTAGCATTTCTTCTCGTCACAATCAAATAATTTTTTTTCTCTTTTTTAATTAAATACAGAAATCGATTTAATTAAAATTTGGTCACTATTATATGCCTCATACATTTTATGCTAATTATCGATATTTAATAAATCACTTTTCATCTTACAAAATGGAGTGTTGAAGTAACTGAAAGTAGGAGAATTCATCGCTTGGTCCATTTTTGAGAAAGCAAGTCAAAGAATTCAACTTTTCATAATTCATAATTACAGACAAGAAGATAAATACAAATCCTCAAGCATGATATATGACCCCTCTGGTTTTCATTGTTTCAGCAACAACCATATCCAATAGAGTATTTAAATTATGATTCAAAGAGATAATGTAAACTCATGATCTGATGGGGCCATGTTGAATAAAGATAATCATTGTAAATAAAAATAATTAAAGTTGATTTCTTTCCCTTTTTTGTAGCAAAGTTACTTGTTAGTTCTGGCTGATTAGCTGTAAGAAACTTTCTTGTTACCTTAAATTTGAAACTCTCAGATCTTTTCTAAAAACCCTTTTTCATATTCCATCAGTTATTTACTTGTTTACTCTTCATATGTGTCTCAGGGTTTTGAATCTTAGATCCATCTTTCTGTCTCTGTCTCTCTCTGTATGCCCTTAAGATGATTACGCTATTTTTCATAGAAGCCCATCTTGGGGATCTACTAAGGGGCTGTGATATATGTATTTAATTGTCGTTTCAGTTCAAGAAACTAGTTTTCGGAAGGAAATATCTTGTCGGTTTTGGTTAATTTATGCATATTCTTGAGTTAAATTGTTCTGTTTTTTGATTTGATTACTCAGAAATACGCATCAATGAATTGGGTGTTTTTTAATATTTGGAGGGTGTAACCTAGCAATTGAGTGTTTAGCAGCATTATTTTGAATGTTCAATGGTGTCACCTGGGTTTTTTCTTATATGTATGCTCCATTCTTTGATGGCTTTAACCTGTGGAGCTCTAATGATGTTTTATAGCAATGAGGTTTTTGTGTTTAGCCATGGTAAAGAACATGCCAGCAAGCTTATGGGTTCAACACCCCATGATCAGCTGCTAATCCAAACATCAGACTCGTTTTCGGGTTTGCTTTTATTTGCCATTGGGTTTCTCTTGTTTATGGTGGCTTTTGTGAAGGACAGAGAGTTTCATAGCTTCTTTGCCAAGGGCTGTGTCCTTCTCCATGTAGCAATGGCTATTTGGAGAATTTACTTTGAAAGGAAGGTTGAAGATCTAGGCCGCGATTGGCTTAGGCTTGTAGTTGGGGATATTGCATTGGGACTTTCTTGGGTTTTCTTTCTTGTGTATTCATGGAGAGAGAAGTATGATTAGTTCCAGTTGGGAACCCGTGACGATCCATCTCTGCTATAGAAAATAAGGGATCTTTGATGTTTGCTTGGTGTTGAGGTGTAAAATTGTGATATAAATATTGGAATTCTCATTGATTCAAATTTGTCAAATGGATTTGACCCTCTATTCAAGGTTGAAAATGGGGAATTTCTTAAAATCTTGCCAAGCATAATGGTTAGCTCGGGAATCATTACACACTGGATTTGATTCAGTGAAACGAGGTTTACATTTCTCAGATAGATATTGTATACTCTTGAAACTTTGATTAGATCATGGAAAAACTTCTTTATTTTCGATTTTGGTCTTTCGTGTATAATTTTTCCTTGTTATTCGGTCAGAGAATCTTCGCTGTAAAAACTTCTCAAATAAGCAATGATATGTGAGGTATCTCTTGATGTCCACACTTGATTTTTGTTTATTTTCCTGCATAACATTCTCTACTCTTAATCTGGTGTTGATATTGTTGACGTCAATCATTGAAACTAGTTGCAAAGAATGCCTACTCGACCAGAGTCTTCAAGCAAACTGAAATGATTAGTTCATGTGAATTTTGTTTTGTCTTTGTGGCTCATCTTCTTGTTTAAGTAAGATCATTCTGTCAAACTGGTTATTTCTGCTATAAACTGGAACAAGTCGTTGAAACTAGATGTACAGATCCCTTCATTGGAAATTCTATCTCTGGTTGAAGTTGAACCCTACATCGTCTATATTGAAAAATTAGTACAGATAATTCGTACAGAGTTTCAGCCCGCAAAAGAATGCAGGTTTCAATTCATTACACTGCAGGCGACATTGATTTCTTCTTTGTGTACCCTGATCAAGAATTTCGATTCTCTGTTTGTTTCAAGAATTGCAACGAACTTTAAATTTCGCCGCATATATCTGCTTTCATTATTTGCCAGATTCTTCTCTCCCCGTGACCTAAAAGTAAAATGGAAAGCAGCATATTCTTTGGCTTTTGGCATTTCCTTTACATATTGTCTTTTGTGTTTTTTCTCTATCTTTCACATTCCTTTTCCTTATTGATCATTCTGAACATGACAACATGAACTCTAGTGATGGACTGGCGATTAGAATTGACCATTTAATCGATAATGGTCAATGGAAAACACAGTCAATGACAAGCAATGGTGGTTGCCAATGAAAATGTCCGATGTTGTGGGTATATAAGGGTGTGTTTGATTGGCATGAAAAATGTTTCCTAGAAAGAAAATGTTTTCATTGTTTTGAGAAAAACAAAAACTTCCTCCCCGAAGAAAATGTTTTCCTCAAAAACAAGGAAATCTAAACATATTTTCAAAGATTGGAAAATATTTTCATAGAAAAAAATGACAATCAAACGCTCCAAAAGTTGAAATTCGGTGAAAAAAAGCCATTTTTCATGGAAATTTTTTCAATCGAACACACCCAATTTCAATTGTCTGGGAACAAACGCTGGAAAATATTAGAAACTAGTAATAGAGTTTCATTAACAACACAGACATTGAACCTTATATAGATAGGGACAACAATGTGATACTCACAATTCACTCAATAACTAGAACAAGACACACCACACTGAACCATAATGTGACAAACTTATTTCATCGTGCTAAATATTACATATATAGAGAGAGCATTAGACATGTGTTTATTCAGTGAGAGCAACAAGTGCAATGGGTGCAAGTGCAGCTTGTACCACACTTGCACTTGCCGCAGTTCTCGGCTGCTGCCGGAGCATCCATCACAACCGTCTCGATGTAGCTGCAATATCAAAATCCAGCAGCACAGTTACCAGTATGATAATATAACAAGAAGGGTAAATGCCCCACTTCGAATTAATATGAAACAAGCTCTTCTTATCAAGGCTATTTTTAAAATGGAACTCTGCAAGAAAAGTAATTCAAGAAATGTTGCATCCATGCACGCATGCTGCTTATATCTTTGATATCTAGTTTACGCTATTTAGCATGGATTTTGAATTTAAAAAAAAAAAATTATTTAGTTTTTTTCCCCTCTGATTTCCATTCGTGGGTTTTAACTGTTAAGAAGAAAGGAGTTTCTTAACCCAAGAAATTTAAAATACCTTGTCTCTGTCTCGATTATGTCGATACCATAGGCACTTCCCTTCTTCCTGCAATTATCAAGTCGACAAAGATTATATTTATTGAGAACAAAGCTTAGTTACGCAGAGGAAAAACTTGGAAAACTATAAGAACTACTTACACGCACTGGCTCTTATCAGAGCAATCGCAGTTTCCACACTTGTCCGACATGGTTTGGTTGATGCCAAATGATGCAGATAATAGAAATTGGATGTGTGAATTGATGCTTGCTATGATCTTCAAGCTTCATACTGGGGCTGCTATTTATAGTTGGAGAATTGAGAAATGGGGTTGTGGGGTCCAGTAATGGGTTCTTCTAACTGGGCCCACATTAGCATGAAAGAAAAACGCTACTCTGAGAGAAAAAGTGTCAAGGAATATTTTTGTTAATGGTGAGGTCTTGCTTCATATTACCCTCTCATGTCAGCATCATCAACAGAGACATTGTAGAGGAATATAATCTGTGACTTTATAAACTAATTTAGTGAATATGTTCTTTTACTAGACATTCAATCTTTTGGACATTCATGTTTCTATGTTAATGTTAAGTAATTAACATGTTATGTTGCCTCCAAATCCAGTGGAGTCTAGCTGCCAACAAATCATGGTTCTTCTCTTGTCCACGTGTATGTTACTTGCACACTTAGATAATAATGTTAGACTGCATGTGGCTATATCTCCGACAATCGGAGGCACGATGCTCAAGTCAAGCGGTGGAAGATATATTTGGCGAAATGTAAGTGCCAGGCCGATGAGAATTATCAAGATTGGGAAGGTAATATTGCTTTTAATTTCACATTCTTTGGATGTCACTAGTGTTTGAGTATTCATACCAAGAGAGATGAACTGATGTTTAGTGAATGGTTGACATGTGGCATAGTTCTAATTGCTCAATGGTCAAGTTGAATTCTATCAATCCCAGAGGCCTCCATAGCCTGAACATGGGCTGAAAAATGGTCTCCATAGCTGAGCATAGGTTGAAAAGTTGTTTAATTGAATCATGCGGTTGCCATAAAAATTGTCATATTTGTCACTTTGTGCAGGGTGCTTTGCAACTTGGTTAAGGTGGGGCTTGTGGAAGATGCCCATCGTAGAAGATGTCGCTGCCTCGAAATCACACTGTGACGAAAAGGTGACACCTTGCCTTGAATAACAGTATCCCAGACGAGAAGTCCAATAGTATGTGCTAATCGCCTTGATGGGCACTTGTGGAAGAGCCGATGCTGAAGCAAAGTGGAGACCTTGCATGACCTCTTGCTTGGTTTTTGGTCATGTGGCAACTCCTATATGGAGGCTTAACACATTAAATTATGCTCATTCCTTAATTCTATCCTTGAATCTTTACTTTTACATTAAACAAATTCCATCGAAATCTTAACCATCCACTGTTGAGCGATCATTTGGGTTATCAAAAGAATAGGAATGATTTTGCCTATAAAAATTAATGATATCCCAATTCCTGGTTCTTTATCCCTTCCTCCCTTTTTTTTTTTTTTTTTGAAGATTGATGGTTTTTTTTCCTTTCCAATTTGACAGAAAAAAGATTCTATTGTTCTTGTTCCTTTTTCTTTCTTTCTTTTCCCCTTTATTATTATTATTTTTTTATTTTTTCAAATAAAAAGATTTTGGGATAAGGTTAAATAGAAGCTACTGTGGATAATGGACCAGCAGGGATATTGACATATTGCCTTGACTGTAATTCAACAATGTTAGTCGAGTATGTTAGGCTAAGCTTAAAAGTACTTTCTTTCGAACTGTAACCACAAACTTTAATTTGAAATTCAAGAAAGCATTTTGTATATTCATGGGCAATGCTACAGTTTGAAACAAGAACTTGAAAATTATAGGCAAAGGTAGATTGATTTGCAAACTTCAAAAAATAGCGTCGAAATACTAATGGAGCATTTTGCATAAAAATTTAGCTTCATGGCAGATAAAAATATACACCATCTCTATCAACATATAGAAGCGCAGAAGAATATAGTAAGAGCCCGCACTTGGAAGAGAATAAAATCTATGGCTTCTCTACAAAAACAAAAACCTAAACAATTGAAATTTTAAAGATTAGCAACGTTGCTAAAAGCCACGACTTTGCAAGGTCAAACCAGAAAAATGATTTTTGGGTAGGCTAAAATTAATTTTTTTAATATAAATTCATGTTATAAGAGATCGAGTTTAGAAGACTACCCTTATTACATTCATGACAAATATTATCAGACACTTAATGAAATACGAGTCTAAGTTCTCACCCTAAGATGCTATTCGTATGAGATCAACGCCCACCTTAGAAAATATAAACTAATAGAAGCATGATAAACGTATGCAAATGATATATATCGACCAATCAAAAACTAAAAAAATACTTAAGAATTTTATCCATGTTTGGTTTAGCTTCTATAATTTGCATATAATCTTATTATTTATAAATAAATAAGTTCTTATAAATATTTTTTATTATAACATTAAATATAAAGTAAGTTACTTATTTTTATAGTAACATCAATTTCATGGTCAAAATAAGTTTCTTTCTTATGAGTATGAATCAATTATATATGAAAATATTTTTAAAAACAAAATTTTTTAATTACTTTAAGCTTAACCAAACATTGAGTCTCTCTTATTATTAAAATAAGTAGTTTATTTTAGCTTTAATCAATACAATTTTATTTATTATAAAAATTCATATATAATTATAAATAAAATATGGATTAAATAAAAAAATAATAATTTGGTAATAAAATTGTTCACATTTCATTAATATCATGAAAGTAGGGGTGGCGCTTTAGAATCGAACCGAACCAAAATTTTCGGGTATCTAGTAAATGGAACCATCGGATCCAAATATAATTATAGAACCATTCGGGTTCGGTTCCATTCGGTTCTATACTATAACTAAAATTTTTAACATTTATAACAATATTGTATAAATACAACTGATGATATATTCAATGATTTGGGAATATCAGAGACTAGTAAATTACCTTGTTCAAATGATCGCTACGGTCAAAGTTTTGGTCGGCGAAGGTCACAGCTTCGATCAGAGGTCACAGCGTCAGCCGACGATTGTATAGGTTTTAGAATGTTAGCGAGGCTACGAGAAT
>NW_019239340.1:63942-64276 GCF_002742605.1 Olea europaea var. sylvestris
AAGTATTATGCCCTAGGTCCAATCAACTTTGGACATAAATACTTTTATATATAATTAATGCAATTAAATGGCAGATCTATTATTTAATTGATAGACAATAAAATAAATAATAGAGTCCGAAGATTCAAACATCTGTAATTTGTTAATCACAAGGAGTTGTGATTGTGAGATCCAAATTACATCTGATTGAATCTTAAATCATCTATGGTTGTAAGTAATAACGAGATACGGATATCGTTATTACGGATAGACCATCACGTGTGACATTTCTTACTTGTGAAGTAAGTAGCTGATCTCACAAGCTAAAGTGTGGTGACACTTAAATGACGCATGG
>NW_019239340.1:64472-93347 GCF_002742605.1 Olea europaea var. sylvestris
TTTGGCGGTCGTCAAGAATCGTATGAAGGTTGTGATTGACCAATAAAGGATTCGTCACTCTTAGATAGTAGGAGATTATGATCTGCATTTCATTCAATTAAGTCGATAACAAAATCCTTGGCCAAAGTGTACTCATAAGTCGAAAAGGAGTTTTCGACTCGTATTGACTTAATAGTGGAGTGAAAGATATGATCGAAATTCGGGATTGACACAATTCCATATCTCGTAATTGATCGGATCATATTGACGAAAGGATTATAGTTTCACGATAAACGAACGAATTTAATTTTGTCATACCACGTGACATTTTCCGTCACATGTATTGCCCTGACACATTGCTAGATGTCAATCAGAGACGGCGAGTGTGAATTGACGATAAATTAAAAGGGTGTTTTAATTTATCAATTTTGATTAGATCAAAATAATATTTCACGTTGTTAGGCAACACGGTCGAGAACCTAATAGGTCGCACACAAAAGAGAATTGGAAGATTGCAAATTGTCAATTGGTTAATTTAACAATCGTTGGATAAATTAATTAATTGGATTTGTTATTTATATTCCCGAATTAATTAATTGGATTAATTAATTCACGGACCAGGTTTAATTAATTGGATTAATTAAATATTGGACCGGACCGAGCTGAGCTCGCTTGGATTTATATAAATACATGGCTGGGGTTTGAGGTCTATATGTTTTTCATTATTCTTGTTGGCACAAGAGATAAAACCCTAGAAGTTGCAATCTTATTCTCTGTGTGGATCACCGTTGGAGGTTGGATAATTAGACAGCTGTGGTGGCGAATCAAGATTGCTGTAACGAGAAGAAAAGCAAAAGATTTGCAGAATTCTTCAAAGGTACAATCTTTATCATGATTTCTATCTAAACACAAAGGGATCCTCGATAGGAATCGAAATAATTTTAATTTTTACTGTGCATGTATAAGTAGATTCCCAACAAAATCTACAAGAAAGAGCACGACTGAACTCGTTGATTTGCAAAAGCGCTAATCCTCCTCGACCTGGTATGGCAAGAGGAAGACGACAAAGGGAGTCAATGAACATCAACCTTTGGGATAAGACTTTTCGAAGTAGATCCTCGTGGTATATGCCCAATCGAGAGTAGAGTTTGGAGGACAAATTTTCTTTTCCTTTTTTTCCCCCTTACTAGGCTGATACACACTTAAAAAAAAATTAATGAATTTGGGGCCCCCTAACTATGCCCCTCGTCCCAATGATGTCAATTCAATTAACATTTGAGGCCTTCACCTTGCACCCTAACACTATAGTTCTTTTGCTTGCCACAATCCTATTTATGAAAAAGTAGGACCATCCAAATGCCAATACTAGCACTAGAAGAGATTCATTCCTTGCTCCCTTACTAATAGGATTGTTTCTCCCTTCACTAAGCTTGCTTAGATTCTTTCCCACTTGAGCCTATCAGAATTTTCCTGTCCACAATCAAGGGGTTAAGTTGGTGACACTACTTTTGTTTTGTTTGGTACGCCTAATCCTAATGAATTTAGAAAGTCAAAATCATTCCACGAAACCTGTTGAAAACTTACAAAGAGTAATTCATATAAATTTAGAGAATGACTAGTTGCATTTGTAGAGAAACGAATGTATCTAGGAAGTTTCATTGTCAATTATGTTAAATAGGCCTTTGAATCATGCTTTATTCATGTATTGCTCCACGTTCCCTAGACGGGAAATAAGGGACTTCCTTGAGCAAAGTGAACGACCTGAATTAGCAAGGATAGTGCTCCAGTGCCACATATCAGGTAGGATTAGTTGGGATCGGCCTTAACACAAGGCAAACAAGGTCACTGCCTGGATCCTCATATTTCAAAGGGCCTCAAAAATAAAAATAAAAAATAACAATAAAGAAGCCCAAAAATCGCCATAGTAAAAAACCCCTCAAATCCCTTTAAAAAAGGAAAAAAGAAAAATAGTACATGCTGATAAGAGTGTAAAGAGGCCGTGAAAAGTGAAATCTATTTCTCTAATAATCTTCACCAAAAATCTATTAATTCCAAATTTTCCACACACAATTGTTGCATCTTGATTCTGTTGAAGGTCTCCAAAAATCTTAAAAAACTCAAGGTAAAAGTTATACTATTGTTTTGTATTTTTTTAATTATTTATTTATGACATGACAAGATATTTTGGTCTCGAGTCTTTGATATTTGAGTACTTTTGATTTTGGGTTGAAAGAGTTTCATTGGAAAAAAGTTGAAAATGTTATAATTGCCTTATTATCAATTAGAACTTTCGAAAATAATGGAGTTTTGTTTGAATAGATTGGGTTTGATTTATTTTATTTTTTTTTTAAAATTTTTATACCCCATAAGAGAGTTTAGAGAAATAATTTGGCGTCGAATTTGAGTTAAATTCGTGAATTTTTTGTTTTTCAGCACTCATTTTTTTAATCAATTCAAGTTTAACTCATATTTTTTTTTTCTCAGTTCTCACCTCTGTTTAGCATTTTTCAAGTGTTTGTAAATGTTGAACTATTTGTGGTTTTTGCTTCTTTAGTGTGGGTGAAGGTGCTATAATGAAGCATAACTTTAATATTCATGTATAGGGAGCAGAAATTTGCATATATTCAGTTGTCTGCTTAGGCGATGATTGGCTTTGCTTTGGCCTCCTTTTCTTTGTACTTAGAGAATGTTCATCCATTTGCTTGGTGTTATCCTTGATTTTATTTGTTTACTGTTTCTTCAAGAACCATGATCTATTCTTCAGTCTTTATCAAAATGTCACTGTGTTATACTGAAATATTGAAGCACCCTAAACCTATTAAAACCATATAAAATAGATAATTCTTCCAACTTTAGATTGGCTAATCTTTGGAGAAACTGTGCTATAGGCATACCTTAAATATAGTTGTAATAGGGCTTCTTGTTTGGTATTCTAATACTGAAAGTAGCAGAGCCAAGGAGGAAAAATTGGTATAGAGATCAATATCATTGCAGTAGAAACCAATATAGAAGTATCACTACGCTTGTTAAAAGATTATGTTTAAGGGCCTCATAATAGTTAAAATGCTTAGAGCCTCGAAGTTCTTAGGGCTGGCCCTGGCATTGGTGGCCATTGTCACAACAGTAGTGCCCTGGTGCTATTACAAATGCCACCCGAAATGTGATATAACTAGATGCTTATTACATTAAAAGGAAGAATCGTGCACCAGACACTCTCCACAGTTTACACAATCAATTTCCAGTCTCTTCAGCTTATTTTTCCAGTAGGCAATTCGACACCGTTGTGGATTACTCTAACCACCACCACCACTCGGAAGGCGTTTCATCTCTAAAATTGTGTAGATAGTTCCACAGCAAATTTCTGTGTCTATCTTCTCATATCTTCATCTATCTATGTAGAATCCATAAAGGAAACATAACCTGTAAAGGTTAAATTATTGATTTCGATTATGCAGTTGACCAATCCCTGATTTTATTTTGGAGTTCTCATTATGAAGCCGGCCCGAGCTGATTTCATGAAGTTCCCTACGGCTGTTTCTTGATACATCCCCCAAAGTTTCAAGTAGGAAGCTCTATCTAACTTTTCATTGGGTTCCAGTTTGGATCTGGGAGTGGCATTCAGTTATCCAAAAGTGAATTTGCTGGATTACATAATTCTATTAATGTAGATGCTTTTGATTCCTTCCTCTTCTACAGAGAGGATGAGTCTACAGATATGTATTATGATGATCTCATTAAGGAAGATTGTGCAATTTTGCAATTGCATTTTGATAATTTGAATATTCCTCATGTGATAGATGCTCTGCTTCTCTGGTTGTCAAGTTCTGCAGGAATTATTGGCTCCATTTCAATTCGAGTATTGACTTATCACAGTGACAATAATTAGGCTCCATAATTTAACAGATTATTAAATTTTGTAGTCACATTTTGATCAAATGGATATTCCACCTAGGATAGAAGTTCCACTTCCCTTGTTGCCAAGTTCTGTAGGAAGTAATGGCTCCATTTCAATTTGCGTACTGACTCGTCACAGTGACAATAATTAAGCTCTACAATTTAACAGATTATTCAATTTTGCAAACACATTTTGATCATATGGATATTCCACCTAGAATAGAGGTTCCACTTCCCTTGTTGCCAAGTTATGATGAAGTAACATGAAGTTAATGAGCACTTCAACCAATTCAAGTTCACAACTTCAATTGAAAATAACTCTGATCTCCACTACTCGAAGAATGGTTCATCTATGAAACGAGTGAGCTCACCTTAGTCCGATGCCCATCTCCATGAATTAATTTTTTTGCATATACTCGTATGCCTGTCATTTAACATCTTTAGTAATAGATATAGATATCAAAGAGTAGGACAAAGGTAGTACAGGAGGAATGGAAGATCTTGAACAATTTATGATGATATATGAGCAAAAATTAGTTCTAGTTTAGGATGTACCAACATTATATCGAGAACAATAGGTGACATGTTCAAATTATTTTTTGATTTAATATCATTGAACACGTCAATACATTATCAACACGTCAAGACAGACATTGTATTGAACAATGACACGACATCGACACATCGTTGACCCGTGTCATAAATGTCAAGTAACATGTCTAATTTAGCTATTGTTTGTCTTTCATTAAATCAATTTTTTTTATCAAACTCATTTTCAATCATCCAATCATACAATAATATAATTTGAACATAAATTAAATTTTTTTACTTTTTAATCACAAATTGTTTGAAAATTCACTATTTTAAAATATATTTTTCGCAAAAAAACACAAATATAGGCTGGTTAAAATTAGTTCGAGTCAACACAAGATGTTGGTGGGCCCTATTTCTGCCCTTCGGCCTTTTGAAAAAAGGCACAGAAATGTTTATCCTTTTGTTCATACGTGGCATACATAGAGAAAGGGGACCCAATCCCCAAGCTCCTCCAAAGTCCAAACCGGTTTACACGATTGAGGCCTCCACCAATGGCACAATAGTAAATAAACAAAGTTAAAGGGCTTAATATTAAACACAGTGGCGTTGCAACCTACGAACGCCGATCCGACTCATCCGAGCTATATAACGCATAACTTGACTGACTGGGTGAGACTGACTGGGTGCGAACTCAGAGGGCAAGGGCAAAATATAGTCAAGAAAATCACACACTTGATCTCTCTCCAAAAATTATACGGAAAGTTTCGCAGCAAATCTTTTGTACACATATCATCTATATACAATCTGTTAAGGAAACGGAAACTGGAAGGTTGTAATTGTTGATTTCAATTTTCCAAACCGAAAAGATGAGCCGTCACTGAGAAGAAAAAGGTGTCATTCGACCAAACCGAACCCTAATTTTTTATTTTTTATTTTTTTGAGTTCTTTAAGCCAGCACGAGCTGATTTCATGGAGTCCCCTACGCCTGTTTCTCGATACATCCCCCAGAATTCCAAGTAGTAATATTTTCTGTTACGTGATTTGGTGTATGTGTTTGTATGAAGCGTTTATGGGTGGTGGATTTTTGATGGGTGCAGGAAAAGGGTGTTCCCCGGAGGGAGTTCTAACGGGTGTAAAGAAGCGGATGTGGTGGAAATCTCGCAGCCGATTAACCGTGCTTCGAAAACCAAGCTATTGAAGCAAAAAGAGGTTAAAGAACGATTTTTTATTTTTATTTTTATTATTTTTTTAAATATTTTGACGAAATTTTATTTTGTCTTAAGTTATGCACTGTATTCTGGTGAGTAATTGGGTATAGATTTTCTTCTATTTTCCCTTTTTGGAGTTGGGGCAAGGGGCTGAGTGTTTAAAGTGATTGGATTGGTCGATTACTTCTGTTCTTTTTTGGGGATTTTTTTTCTTGAAACTGGTAAACTCAGAATTGCATTGAGAAGAATGGAATTGGAAGCCTTGGAAAGAGGATGATGAATTATTTCCTTGAAATTTTTATAACTCTGTTTCGCGTTTTTATTCGAATTATAGGTTTATTTCTGAGTTTTCTATTGCATTGTTTTCTTAACTGCAATTTTATTTTTTATTTTTATTTTTTTCTTCATGGCTATTACTATAACGTAATGAACAGAAACATATGAAATTTTATGTTTGTGATGCCCTTTCTGCATTTTCTATAAAATATCTTATTTTTCATGGTGATGTAACCTTAAATATGGGAATCCGAGCCTCAAATTTCTATATTGGAGAAGGAAGGACACATCTGTCAAGTAATATTGAAGAGTTCCCTACCTGACTGTTTAGAAGTAAAAGTGGTGAGCGGTTGTACATGTTGACATTTTTGCAGTCAAGATGAAGGCATACTATCTTATCTATGCCATTGGGAGCATTAAAATTGAATGGAATAAGTCCAAACATAGAATTGACGATGATATAACATACAAAGAAAGCTTTGAAAATGCTAGAGGGTAAATTATAAACAAACATTAACATTTGTGTGAATGCTAAACAACCTGTACATATTCACTTTTTACTCAAAAGGTATGTAATTTGCTGAATACACTATTTTTTATCGTAACGAGACTAAAAGATCTTACAAGATCTGTTCTTTTCTTTTCAGTTCTGTCCTCTGTGGTGCTGGTTGTTATTTAGAAAGTCTATGGAGGTCATATTAGATGTGCTATGTGGATTGATAAAAATGTGTATCATTCGCCATTTTCAGCTTAACGTTACGGTTGCTGCAGTTAATGTTTAGGTCTGTTACTCCATATCTACTGTCCAAGAGGATTTCATAGTAATTGTTCTGTACTTCTTTCTAGCAACAACAAATAATTGCTTTCAACTGGAAGTGGAGTTCTAGATTTTGGTGCTCCTTTATTTTGTTCAGTTTAACCAGTAAAAATATGGTGGGCAAAGTGTCAAATTTAAAGAGTGGGTGACAAGTAGGAGATATTGGTATCTTTTTTCCCCATCATTTGAATGGACTAACTGTTGTGCAGCAAACATTCCCACAGAAAAAATCTTGTATTTAGCCCCAGTTTGGCCCCATTTTGTGGAGATGAAAATGGGTACAATAGTGTTTTTTTGAAAAATGAGTGGTTGAAAAAGAAAGAAATTTTTTTGATTTACGTATAATATTATTTTATGGAAGATTGTGTGGTTGAAAATAGAAGAGAGAAAAATGAAATGGAAATTAATGAGGGCCAAACGGGGGCTTAAATCCATTTTCTGGTTAATGGTACTATAACTTGTTGCCTGAACTAGAAGAACTATGAAATAGTCAATGTGTTTGCCTTTTACTTTGATTGGCTCTGAGATAGACTTTAGCATTAGTACGATCCTTGTTGTTAATAATTCCTTTTAATTTCACATTTCTTGGGTTATTTTTATTATTTCTTTTTCTGTTGTTGTGCTTAATTCTACTCTTTTGATGCATACTAATTTTTATAAATCGAATTTCTTGTAGGTTATTTGTGATGAAATAATAGATGTAGACATGGATGAAGACTGGGATGTGCTGATAGACGGGCAAGTTGACACAATTGGCAAAGGCAAGGTAATTAAGAGTTCTCACTAACTGTTATTGCATTGTGGTTAGAATCATCAGCCTCCGAGCTGATTTTGTTTTGTTTATGTTGTTCTTTTCAGTTTTTTATTGGTAATTATGCACCTTTTTTATTTTATTTTTTTATTATATATATATATATATAGGAAGCTCTGTCTGACTGTTTGGGTCCTAGTAGTATAGCCACTGGTGTATCTGGGAATGGCATTCAGTTGTCCAACAATGGCTCTGCTGGATTACATAATTCTAGTAATGTAGATGATTTCAATTCCTCTCTCTTATACGGAGAAGATGAGTGTATAGATATGTATTATGATGACCTCATTGAGGAAGATTATGCAATTTTGCAATCACATTTTGATCATATGGATATTCCTCCTGGGATAGAGGCTCCGCTTCCTTGGTTGCCAAGTTCTGCAGGAAATAACATGAAGTTAATGGCCCCAGGCACTTCAACCAATTCAAGTTCACAACCTCAGTTGAATGATGCCAATCTTCCTGCCACAAATTTCTCTCACCCATCACGGAATACTAAAACTGTTGTAATAAAGGATCAATCAACTTCACGGAACAGTACGCAGTTTGGTACCCAAGTGCATGCAGTTAGTCAACCTGTGGATTTGAATCTGCCTTCAACTATGTGGGAACCAGCTCTAGATCAAGATAAATTGAACACTTCAAGCAGTACAGCTTATCATATTTCAGAAATCTCAAGTAGTTTGTTGAATCTTAAACATGAGAAGGACTCTTTGTGCTCTTTTAGAAAAAATAGGAGGAGGTCTCATCTACTACCCCCACCACCTGTTCTCTACAGTCCACACAATCAATTTCCTGCCAGTTCAACGCATTTTTCGAGTAGTGTGAAGACGCAAGTTGGTAATGATTGTAGCTATCCAAAATTAAATCCAATGAACACACCTGGTGCTGGAACTTCTGTGCCAGTGCTATCGTGGAAGAAATGCAATATGAATATGTTCGAACCACTTCCTCCTGGATTTATTGGTGGAAGCTCATCTGCCCTGTGGGGACATGATCCTGCCAAGAACCAAAGTAATTCATTTCCTGTAGCAACTCCAGAACCACTCACCTATGTGGAGAATAGGAATATGGATGAAATTCTTCAAAGTTTCGATCTTTTTAAGCAATTTGACACTGTTGAAAATTACTCTGACCACCACTACTCGAAAAATTGTTCATCTATGCAACAGGCAAGCTCACCTTTAACGGATGCATATTATTCCGTCTGCATGTATTGTCTATAGTTTTATTTTTTGCTTATATTCATATGCCTTCATACAAACATCTTTAAATATTTGATTAGCCGTCGAAGGGTTGGACAAAGAGAATACAAGAGGAATGGAAGATCCTGGAGAAAGATCTGCCTGGTAAGTTTTTCTGAAATCTAGGATCAAATTATGATGATATATTAGGAAAAATTAGCTCTAGTCTCTTTACATTTTTTGAACTTATGGTGTTACCATCATTTTGCTAAGCTTGTTAGAATGAGTACATACGTCACCTTCTATTTTACTATTGCCACTCTGTCAGATACAATACTTGTGCGGGTCTACGAATCCAGAATGGATCTTTTGAGGGCTGTAATAATAGGAGCAGAGGGAACTCCATACCATGATGGTCTCTTTTTCTTCGACGTCCTCTTTCCTGGAAGCTATCCTAATGTTCCACCTGTATGTTTCTAATATTTTTGTGTCCATCTGCTTGTACACCTCTGAATATGTCAATACGTTGTCTGGTATTGAGGCTTTATCACTTGTTGCAGCTTGTCCATTACCACTCTGGTGGCCTTCGCATCAATCCAAACTTGTACGGTTGTGGCAAAGTATGCCTGAGCCTTCTCAACACTTGGGGTGGTAGCCAGAAGGAAAAGTGGATCCCTGGTGTATCAACCATGCTGCAAGTTTTGGTCTCTATACAAGGCCTAATTTTGAATGCTAAGCCCTATTTTAATGAGCCCGGATATGCGAATACGAGTGGTTCAGTAAGTGGAGAAAAGTGTTCCCTGGCTTACAATGAGAAGACTTATATCCATTCTCTCCAGACGATGGTGTACAGTATGAGGCGACCACCTAAGGCAAGATGAAAACTAGATTCTCTCTATGAACTCCCTTGATTATTGGGACTTTTGATCCCTGCATATTTTGGTGGTTAATTTCAATTTGTTCTTTCCTTTTTGGTGATGACTTCATTATACTGATTTGATTTTTGTTCTGCTCATAGCATTTCGAGGACTTTGTGATAGGGCATTTCTGCAAACGTGCTCGTGATATTCTGGTTGCATGTAGAGCCTATATGGAAGGCGCTCAAGTGGGTTGTCTTGTCAAAGGGGGCGTTCAAGATGTTGACGAGGGTGACAAGAGCTGCTCCCTGGATTTTAAGGCCAAGTTGGCAGGGTTCATCACTACACTCGTAAATGCATTTTCTCAAATTGGCGTGAAGGATTGTCAAGAGTTCCTTTGTTTGGCTCAAAAGGCTAATGAACAAGTTTCTGCTCTACCTGGGGTCCAAAACTTTCACTATTAGGTCAATTAAATTACAATTGAGACTTGCGCAATGAATTCTGCATGCAAGATATGCTCGTCTTGAATTTTTTTTTCGATTGCTTGGGATGTATTTAAAGTTACGAAGCAGTGAATGTTAATGAATTCAGGATGCTCATTTGAGTAAATTTAATGTCATAATGTGGATATAACTTGAATTGTGTTTATCCTTTTATGATTTATTTTCCTAGATGCTGTAATATACAGTTGCCTTGTTATTCAAATTTTCGGACGGGGAAAAGATGATAAGTCCAAGGAGAATAAGTAATTGGAATGAATCTACTGTCGACGAAAAATTCAGAATGTTTTTATCATTTGCTTGATGACTTTCAGGAATATATACGGATTTAGTGCTTTTTTTCTTTGATGCATCTTTGTTAAATTTTATAAACGTCGAACTTTAATTTTAACTACAGATTTTACTAGATATGCAACTTTTAAATTTGCTTATTAGAAAATTACGAGTCAACAAAATAAAAATAAAAATAAAAATAAAAATAAAAATCCCTTATAGGATAAGCTGATTAGAGCAATACGAGAATAGCTGTCTTGATTCCTTCCCGTTGATCCAGTTGATGATGAATCCCATATAGTGGTGACAACTTCCAGGAAAATAGCCTCGNAATAGCTGTCTTGATTCCTTCCCGTTGATCCAGTTGATGATGAATCCCATATAGTGGTGACAACTTCCAGGAAAATAGCCTCGGAGAAAAAATGCAAGTGGACTTGAACAATGAAGTGCTAATTAAACAGATACTATGTGAAAAAGTGCAGTGATAAGTGGAAGAATTTTAGTGTATAAATTACTTCTTTGTTTTTTAGTCCTGATAAATTTTGTTGTGGCGATGAATTCTTGGTTTACTATGTTTTCTCCGTTGTTTAATATTTTCCTGTTCTTTTTTCTTACCAGTCTGTGTGAAACTTTAGATTCTTCTTCTAAGAGTACTACGAAATCATATACTGATCACTTTGCATCCATAGTCCCGGAATCCAGTCCAACGGTTCGTTTCCATGATAAGTATGCAGTTCCATTCGGTAAAGGCTACTACACGGGTGGTGAGAGACTTGTAGGCAGGAATCTGATACTGTTGGAAGTTATCTTCGATTTTGACCCACCCGGAATGTCTATAAAACTGTTGCCAATGGTTTTTATAAACTTGAGGCTCACTTACATATCCGGTCGCCATACTGGTATAATGTTAATGGAAGCGATTCCATGTACAGATCTCATTATCATAGACCTGTTAGTAGGTCGGGCACTATCATATTTTTGTCGAATGGGTTCTGCTCAGAGGTTTCGAGGAAGCTCTGCATGGTGGGATCGGCTTCTTGGCAATCTGTAGAAAGTAACTTTCTGAGTCTTGATGGTGTTCTCAAACTCGAGTCTGCCATGAAGAATTCGAATGTCTTTACTAGTTGGTCAGTGGTACTTTTGAGCCCATAAATCTCTCTAATGACTTGGGATATTTTGAATCAAATTAGATATATGATTTCCCTTATCTGCCCAATTATAGTTACTCTTTGGTTACACAAGAAGTTGTTGGAGAGTGCTACGGGGATGCTGATGTCCCGCAAAACCAGTCTGTAAGCCTGGAGTCGAGGGATTTTTGCTCTATTTTCCCCACAGGAGACGGATCCGTCTCTGTTGAATTGGAGTATGCTACTGAGTGCAAAACATCCCCAAATTGTACTCCTTTTGTTTGGGTGGGTGTGTGTGTGTGTGGGGGGGGGGGGGGGGGGGATAATAAGGTGTGGGGAGACAAAATTAGCAACGGCCGTCAATATGTCTCATTAAAGTCAAGGGGGGGGGGTAGACAATACTTGCCTAGGTTTATGCACTTGCAAATTATCTAGTGTTCAGGATATGACGAAGCGCTAAGATGCATGGTAAAATTTGAAAATAGTATTTACTCCGAATTTTCTGGGCAGATTGATCTGAATCCAACTTTGATTGGGGAGGGATCTCAGCATGTGAATATTAATATGCTATGTCTTGTTGCCTGCGGAATCTTAAACCTGTCTAATCATTGGGCAAAAGAAGTCGGGGATTGTACAACGAGGTTGAGCTTGAGGTACCCTTCAATCTGGTCGATCAGAAACAACTCGAACCTAGTTGGGCAAGTCTGGACCAACAAAACTGTTAACGTATCAGGGCATTTCAGAAAGATCATGTTCAGAAGTTGGGAAAATGGCGCAGCTTTGCTCCCGGGATTGAATAGGAGTACACTGAACTTGATTAAGAAAGTCGTGCTCAGTGAAAAGGGCTATGAGAATGGAGGCATTCTTATGATATGAGGTTTGATATGTCTGTAACTCACTTGAAAACACAATTCGCTTGGGGAAATGCTATACCCCTCTTTGTTGGGAATGAAATCTATCAACAATTAGGTGTGCCCCTTGGGGCATAACCCAATGGTGCAATGAACATGAGTGAGATCAAGGGCGGACGCAAACATTTTAGACTAGGGGGTCAGTAACGAACTTTTAAAAAAGTGATGAAAAAATTAAAATAAGATATATCTTATTACAGTTGCTTTTTACGTGTTCTCATACTTTGATAACGTTCAATAATTACATCATTTTCAATCTTATCAAAAACATCTTTCTCAATATATGCAATCAAATTATCATTCAACCATTGATCTCCAATTCGATTGCGCAGACGATTTTTGACGTAAGTCATCGCAGAAAATGCTCTCTCGATTGTAGCAGTAGCTACGGGAAGAACCAAGGTTAGTGTCACAAGTTTGTAGACTAATGGATATACTTCATGTTTATTCTTCACAACCAACTTCTGTGCAAGATCGCTAATGCCTTGTAATTTTTCAAAGTCTTCAGAAGTGCGCATATCAAGAATAAATGTATCTAGTTGATCATCAAGTTCTAGAATATCTGCTGCATCAAAATCTACCCTATAATACTGACATAGTCGAATCAATTTGATCTTGTCAAAAGCAGCAAATGAATTATTTGGAGATAAATACGCAACACAAATAAGCAAGTCACTATTTACTTCAGAAAAACGATCATTCAACTCTTGAAGTTGCATATCAATGACGGCATAAAACATTTCCACACGAAAATGATGCAAATTTGTCACTGTCTCACGCCGTGAACGACCTACAGTTATGAACATATCATCCATATCGGGAACATTGATCTTGTGAGTTTTACAAAACGAACAAATCACTCCCAAAAAGGAATCCCATCCATCATCTCTCATGGTTTGGAGTTGTGTTTTACATATTTGCACCAATTTCATAGCATTGACAATATCTTGATCTTTTCTTTGTAATGCTTTTGACAATTCGTTTGAAATCCCTAAAATCTTTTTCATGAGATATAGATTAAATGCAAATTCAAATCTTAACATTAACTTCAATGAAATGCATGCATCACCTCTTGTTCCGGTACTTGTAGAATCAATAGCAATCATCTCAATGACGTCGACTATAGTTGAAAACATGGTAATCAAGTTAATTAAACAACTATAGTGAGAGCCCCAACGTGTATCCCCAGGACGCTGAAGAATAATTTCTTGATTGAGACCTCGTCCGCTTGATATTTCACCAATACTGAGTGATTCAAGAATTTTCAATCTTTGATTCTCTCGAATAAGATCACTCCGTTTAGCGGATCCTCCAACAATATTCACCAATCTATGTACTGTAGTGAAGAAAGTTTTAATCTTCGGATATTTCTGTGCCACAGCTACAAGAGCTAATTGCAGTTGATGAGTAAAGCAATGAATGTAGTAAGCACTTGGATTTTCTTTCAAAATAAGTGCTTTGAGGCCATTATACTCTTCTCGCATGTTACTAGCTCCATCATATCTCTGGCCTCTCAAATTAGATATGCTTAAACTACGCGTTGAGAATAATTGATCAATTGCAGCCTTAAGTGAGGCAGTTGTGGTATTCAAAACATGAATGACATCAATAAAATGTTCCAATATACACCCATTCTTCACATAACGAATGACAACTGACATTTGCTCTTTCACAGAAATGTCTCGAGATTCATCAACTAAAATTGAGAAGAAACTATCACGAATATTTTCGATAATCACATGTAGACATTCAGAAGCAATAGCACTTACAATATCTTTTTGCACTCTTGGTGATGTTAATTTCAAATTTTCAGGTGCATTTGTCAAAGCAACGGCCTTAATCTTGGGATTATGATCACACAACCAATGCAATAGTTCAAGAATGTTTCCTTGATTGTTTAAATCTTCAGATTCATCATGTCCACGAAATGCCATCCCTTGTCGTAGAAGAAATCGAACACAATCAATTGAAGCATTTAATCAGATTCGATAATTTGTTCGAGTTTGATGCGATTGTTTAACGACACAAGATCGAATACTTTGTTCTTGATTGTTGAACAATTCATATTTGACCCGAGCTTGATTGTGTGCACTACTTGAAGCCCCCAACGTGTTTTCTTATATATTCTTTCTTTTTCCAATTTGAGAATCCGCCTTTAACAAATAAACCATCATTGAAATCGAAAAGATAACAATAAAAGCAAAAAATTGCATCCTTTGCTATACTGTATTCCAACCAAGTGGGATGCTCATTATACCACGAAATACAAAATCGTCGGTCTATTTTACCTATTCTTGTGGGTGGAAATATATGATTGCGAGGTTGACAAGGACCTCTTTGCATATATGCTCTTTGAATCACATCTCGAATATTAACATCATAATTCTGTATTGGAACTCTCAATCCAGGATCAGAGGGAAGCTGTGCAACATCAATATCCCCAACATCTCCAATATCCTCAACATTTCCTCCACTATCCCCAACATCTCCAATATCCTCAACATTTCCAATGTCTCCAATACCCCCAAATCCAACATCAACATCTCCAACGTCTCCAATACCCCCAACATCTCCAACATCAACATCAACATCAACATCCCCAACATCGTTTTCATCCCTTTTCTTTCGAACATTCCTTTCGCCGATATTTTGTTCATCACAGGAAATCGTAGATGTACGTTTAAAGTATTTTTCCATAACTGAAACAAATCAAACAAAAATGAAAAATCAACAAGATTAGAAATGCCTAAATCAGTTTATACTATTTCCTACCTACCAAAAGTCAGACAAAATTTCAATCTTCCCAAATCAATATTATCAATAATCAATTTACATATAAATAAGTAACAAAGCCCTAAATCAGAAAAAGGTCAATTTCCTAAATCAAAGTCCTAAATCAGAAATCCCTAAATTACATTTATTGGGCAGGAACATGAATCATAATTGGTTAATTGTACTGTAAATAAATCCAAATTTAGAAATAGGAACTAACCACACGTAGAGCTAGGCAGGCAGCAGAGCAGTTAACTTACGGTTATGGTCACTTATGGAGAAGAATTCAAAGAAAAAATTTGAGTAAGTGATAAGTCTGTAAGTGTAAAGCTTCTAACCTTCAAGTCAGTAGAACTGGAGTCCGCCCTTGACTGATTGCCGAAGAGATTGACGGGTTGCCGGCACTGGCGTCGCCTGTTGCTGTTGCAGTCGCAATCGCAGTCGCATGGAGGCGTTCCAGGTGGAGGCAGTCAGGGTCAGGCAGAAATGACTGGCTGCAGAGGCGGGGACGGAGCGGTGGCCGATGGGTGAGTGCTCTGTGATGTGCTTCAATGGTGGGAGACTGGGAGTCACTGTGCGGTTTGTGTGAGAGACGAGAGTCGAGAGAGAGATATACTGTTGAAACAGTCAAGCAGGGAAGAAATTGTGTGAGTTTTGACTATTTTGATTTTTGACCTAGTAATTTATTTATTAAAAAAAAAAACCTTAAAACTAGGGGGTCAATTGACCCTACATGCCCCCCCAGTAAGTGAGATAGTCTAAGCCTTGCTGGTAGCAATAGTGTGAGGGTTCAATTCCTGAGATGTGGAATTGAACTCTGTGGACATCAGTGTACGGACAAACTCTTGTTCTCTAATCTATTGGGGCACATTCTACTATTTACCTTCCTCACGATTCTCTAGGGACGGGGTGGTGGGAGTCCTCAAGGTTGGAGCTCAACAAATTTTTTTTTTATAAAACAATTAGGTGCGCTTTTTATCGTTTCAGAGTCTGATATTGGGTACGAGACAATTGCTAAAGCTGACATGAAAACCAATGCCCCCTTGAATATCAGCTATAAGTTTAGCTCTAGCCCATCTTAGGTGGCAAACTTGGGGCTGTTGGTTTTCGCCTCTCAAATTATCTATGAACCCCTAAGGTCAAATTGAGATTACTGCAGAAAGGATGTATGAGGAGGAAATAGGACACCTCTGCATGCTGGGCTACAAAAAATTGAGTTCATCCAGTCAAGAATCAAGAAAATGTGAATTTCTAGTGAATTTGTTACGAATAAATTATCACGTATGATATTTTTTACTTATGAAATAAGTAGTTAATCTTACAAGTTAAAATGTGGTGACTCTTAAATGAACATACAGATATTTTGTTATAGAACAAAATATTGGAGACTTGCTTGGAAGATTTTATATGGATAACTATCTGAGTACCAGTGGTTAATCTCTAACGTTTGATAGTGAAATTTGTTCGACTTGAGGTTATCATAATGCATTATATATGGAATTGGTCTTTTGATTTGAGTTTATCATAATATTTTGTAAAATTTTGAAGAAATAATTTGCTTTTGTTTCCATAATCTCATTCTCTATTTTGTCTCTTTACTTGGTTGAAATTGTCATTATATATTCGTCACTCTTTTGATACTTCTCGTAGTATAAAAATATTCATCGCTCCATAATAAAAACAATTTCAACTCGTTATTAAATTAGTTATTTGAATGACTGTAGATTTTGACTACGGAAGCCATCTAATTTGAACTTTAAATTTGAGTAAAAAGATAATTGTTCTCCCTTAAAATAAATAAAAAAAACAAGAGAAAAAAAGGAAAAAGAATAATAAATAATCAAATTTACTATCCAAGAATGAAGAATAATAAAGAGATCCTCTTCTTCCTTCACTCCAACTACGAAAAGCAACTATCAAAAAAGTTAAAAGCCGCTTCTTAAATTAAGGAGCTACTTAAAAATATGTATAAATAATTTTTTGAAAGTGTTTTATTTGATTAGAAGAATTTCAATTTTGACAAAAGTAATTTTTTCAAAAAACTTCTCTTCAAAATATAAAAATAAAAATTAAAAATAGAAATTCTACCAAATGAACGCTCTTAAGAGAGTACGTTGATTCAGGCCAAGTTTTTAACAGATTTCCTGGATGCATTATGAAGAAACAAGGAGGCAAAGAATCAGAAGGCAATATATGGTTGATTGCTGGAATCTCAGTACGGGTTCCTTTGAAATCGACATCTACGAAGCCTAAAGAACATAGGCGGATACAGGCATGGGCTGGACCGAGCTACAGCCTGTGCCCGCCCATGCCCAGATCCAATAAGTCTTCCTCTTTATTTTTTTATTTTTTTGTTCAGCCTATGTAAATTGAGTGACCAGCCCGTGTCCAGCAAAAAATTTAGCCCGTGTCCAAAGAAAAAAAATGTGTAAGCCTAATTTAACATAATAAGTAAATGATCCATTGGCCCAAACATACCACCAAATCTACCATTCATTTAAACCCAAATTAAACCTAATTATAAATTCTAACCCAAATGGGTGTGGGGTTACTTTATTTTTTCTTGCTGAGAAGATTATTTTTTGATGTGATTTTATTGCATTCTTCCTTTTTTTCTGTCAATCTCAATCTCAAGCTTTTTGTTTTTATTGATTTCTTGTAAATTTTCTTTATGGCTATCGTTTTCTTTTGATGTGATTGCGAATTTAAACATGTCTACTGTATCTGAGAGTTTGTGCGCTAAAAAAATTATGAACCTCTATTGACCATGAACATTACCCTGATGAGATTTATGTACGAAGGTTATTTTAGTTTGTAAAATTTTGAAGAAATAATTTGCTTTTGTTTCCATAATCTCATTCTCTATTTTGTCTCTTTACTTGGTTGAAATTGTCGTTATATGTTCGTGACTCTTTTGATACTTCTCGTAGTATAAAAATATTCATCGCTTCATAATAAAATCAATTTCAAGTCGTTATTAGATTAGTTATTTGAATGACTGTAGATTTTGACTACTGAAATCATCTAATTTGAACTTTAAATTTGAGTAAAAAAATAATTGTTCTCCCTTAAAATAAATAAAAAAAACAAGAGAAAAAAAAGAAAAAGAGTAATAAATAATCAAATTCACTATCCAAGAATGAAGGATAATAAAGAGATCCTCCTCTTCCTTCACTCCAACTACGAAAAGCAACCATCAAAAAAGTTAAAAGCCGCTTCTTGAATTAAGGAGCTACTTAAAAACATGTATAAATAATTTTTTGAAAGTATTTTATTTGATTAAAAGAATTTCAATTTTTGACAAAAGTAATTTTTTCAAAAAACTTCTCTTCAAAATATAAAAATTAAAAATTAAAAACAGAAATTCTACCAAATGAACGCTCTTAAGAGAGTACGTTGATTCAGGCCAAGTTCTTGGGCAAAAGTGAGCCCACTTAACATAAAACCCAACAAATTATATGGGCACAGTCTAAAACGACATGACAATTGGCCCAATACGTTATATATATCCAATAGGCCCCAAACTCGCACACCGTTAATAAAGATTAACGATACAATTTCTCTCTCTAGGGTTTTTTTTTTCCCATTTTTCTCGCTCGCACAAAAAAAAGATTCAATCAACTGGATTTAGACTACCAATAATTTGCAATCAAAGCAGAAAGCGAAATGGATCTAGAGTTGGTGGGACGCCATGCGCTTCTTTTTGATGACGACGCCACGGCGTCGTTCGTGAATTCCGGTGACGCCCTCGTTGATTGGCACTCCCTCCAAATTGACCGGTATGACGTCCGTCACTTACTCACCGCTCCGCCGCCGCCCCGCCGCCGGAGTCGCAATTCCCAACCTCTTTTCTCTGATGACCCTTTCTTTGAATCTCAACTCGATCATGAGCGATATCTTGATCTCCCTCCTACTCCTGATCAATCAGGTATAATGAAAATTCCTAACTTTCAATTGAGCTTGTAATGTTTTTGCTTCTTTATTAATTGTTTTTAAGGCGTCAAAAGTGCTATTTATTTTCTTGAAGAGATAATTATTTAGGGGGAGCTTGGGGGAGGGGGTTGCCGAGACCCTTTTTGGTGAAATGTGTTATTGAAAAAATTTCAACTAAGCACCAAAATGAAAATGACGAGTGACAATTTTTTTCTCAACCTTATCAAGGAGACACTGAATGACACGAAGAAACCCAGACCTTCCTGATGTCTGCTATATTAGCAGATAACTCTCCAGTTGTGAATATTGAACTTCATATGTTGCCTTTAACTATTGTTAATATCTATTACGAGCTTTGGTAGAATATATGGTGCCACGATCTGAATCCATTTTATCAATTTTCTCCGAGACGATGATAGAATTTTTTTTTAAGTGAAAGCTATTCGTTTTGTCTGTCAGACAAAAAGCTGACATAGGTGTTATGGGTAGAATTTTCCCAACTTCTGGGGAATTGAATGGATTTTGCACCCCCCTATTATATGCGGGCCTTTGTTAAGAAAAAGCAACCCTTATTAGTTTGTTCTATAAAGAAAAAGAATTGCGGAGAAGGATGCAATTTACAGCTAATAAAGCTACTAATAATGAAAATGGAAAATTGCGTAGAGATTGTGATTTTGGAGGCAGTGTTGTTGTTGGGGTGAAATAAATTTATTTTGAAGTCTCCTTAAAAAACAGGGTAGTCCAAAGGAAGGATCGAGTAACTTTCTAGTTTGTGCTGGTATGTACTTCTCTGCAATATGCTTTTGAGTTTGCAGGAGGGCTGTAAACTATGTTGCTTCTTCCATTTACAAGTAAGATTTCTATATCTATTTTCTTGAAATTTTCTTCCTATATTTTGATTGTATGTTTAAATGGTTCTCTGAACTTAGGTTTCTTCTTTTAGTGTTTAATTGGTCATGTCAATATTATTCAAAATGTCTTTTGTCCAGAGTTACAAGAGTTTGAAAAGCCAACAAATACTGGTGGTTACCGCGCTGTTGCCTTCTCTTATGGAAGCACTGATGATTCTGCTGACCAAAGGAATGCTGATGCTGGGTTGGAATCCTCTAGATTTTGTCCTTCCTTCCCTGTTCCTGATAACCTTTCTCAAAGCTTGGTAAGTTTGGGGTTTTCAGCCTAAGGATTTTGAGTAATTCGATATGTCCTTGATCTTTTTCTTGCTTGCTGACTGGATTTCTCCAAGATGGCCAACTAATAATTGTCTAAGGTGCATATGTTATCTAAGGCTCATCATGTCTGAGTTTTCAGATTCTCGGAGCAGGGACTGACTTGTGACCTAAGGTTGCCATACACAGGCACTTTCTTTCGTTTGTTGTCATGACATAACGCCGTGCAGGTGGGATTAGGATAGAAATTTTCTTTATGATGACTATCAGTTTGCCACTTGAGAGGGCATTTGTTATGTATATGATCTGTAGGGCTCTGGTTATTGTGGTATGATTATTCTAGCTTGTTATTTCAATAGCTTAATGTCTTAATTAATACTTTGCAAATTTTAACTTTGACATATTGTTGAGAAGTTTAGAGATTCTAATATTTGATGGAGTTCTCTTTTCTTTCTTTCTTGCTTTGTGCCTCTTTTTTCAGCCTCCAACAGAGAAGCTACATCAGATAATTTCGAGGACTGCCACGTTTGTCAGCAGGCATGGCAGTCAGTCAGAGATTGTTCTGCGGGTGAAACAGGGAGATAATCCGATCTTTGGGTTCTTGATGCCTGACCATCGTCTTCATGCTTACTTCAGATATCTTGTTGACCACCCAGAACTTTTGCATTCTGACATTGATGGAAATTCTCAAAATGAGGGTAGAAAGGCTGGCAGTGAGCACAATGATCTGGACAGCATAGGAGGGGGAGCGTTGTCCCTGCTTGGATCTGTATATGGGTCTGGGGAGGAAGAGGACGGTGAAGATAATGCAGGAGCTTCTGGGGAACCTGCTAGTGCTGTTGATAAAACCATTTCTTGTGGGTTGGAGAAGATAGAATCAAGTGCAGATGCAGCTGACAAGTATGGGGCAGTATCGAAGAACCCGCTTTCTAATAAATCTAATGTGCTTGCAGTGAAGAAGAATTCTTTGATTGGTGCTTCTAAGGCTGGAAGTGCTGGTGGCACTAAGAAGAAAGTTGACTCTGCTTCATCCTCTATAGCTGCAGAGAAGTCAAAGGGTTCTGCTTTAGGAGTGACCCCTAAGGTGGAACCTTTAGTTCTGGAGCCTCCGTCTGATTTAAAGAGATTGATATACAAGATAGTAGAATTAATTACGAAATATGGAAAGCAGTTTGAGGCAACTCTTCTGGAGCAAGATTTCAATAAAGAGAGATTTCTTTTTCTTCTACCATCAAATCAGTATCATCCTTACTACTTAAAAGTCCTCCAAAAAGCTCAAGAGGTGTGCTTCTCTTCTGTAATTCCCTGTTGCCCATGAACTTACATGGATATCTTGAATACTATATATCAAAAGTGTCTGACCTTTTTGTAATTTTCTTGAACTGCTGTGTGTATGTTTAAGGCAAATGAGACGCTAAAAGAACCTCTTGATGGTAATATCATGATTCTGTGTTGTCATCGTATTGGAAATGTGTGAGTTTGATACAAGCAAAATTAACTTATTCATGCTTATGCTGCTGTCAAGTTTTTCTTTTGCCTTACATAATCTGCATCACTCTTCTAGTTGATACTTGTATTCTGAATGTTAAGAATATCATTTCTAATCATGTCAATTACTTTCAAGTTTTCTTTGTTTGTTTTGCACAAGGACCTGCATTTCATTGTTTTCCTTAAATAAATTTCTCCTTTGCCTTTTATTGCAGAATATTTCACAATTTTGTCTTTGATTTTACTAGTGTTAACATATATATAGTTTTGTTAGAGCGGTTGGTGACCATTGAACTTGGTGGTAGTTCTACTCTTTAAAATTATGTACAACATTATATTCTGCTTGATTCTGAGAAAACACTGAACTATGTTTGAATTTTCCCTTGCCATAATGCCTACTGAATACAGTTGCATTGTATACACTACTGCTAACATTTCACGTGGAGAGAGCCTCTCTAAGTTTGATTTACACATCTCGTTGATTTTGTCACAATAGTTTGCGCTTTTCACTCTGATAATGCCCTTTTATTCCCTTTCAGTCGAAAGTAAATGGCAAGGGATTCCATTTTGGAAAAGATGACCCAGTAGGACGAGGGATGGACAAGAAAGCTTCTGTACTCGGGGAAGGTGATTTTTCGTTCTTAGATTGTCACAATCCATTTGAATTTGACAGGAAAGAGAAGTTTAAGATGACAATAGGTAAATCTAAGAAGGATGCACAGGAGACTGAATGCAGAGGAACACAGCAAGAATTTGGAGTCACTGTAGATGCTGCTTCTGCCGCCGCTATTCTTCAGGCTGCCACAAGAGGCATCAAGCATCCCAATTTGGGAATAATTTCAAGCACACCTCTGAATGTTTATCATGGCCGTAGCAGTGATGATAATCAGGCTACGAGTTTAGGCACTCTCCCTTATTCTCAGCCGCATGGCATGATTGAAAAGTCTGATAGGAATGAAGGTCATAATGTTTCTGGTCCTGCGACCAAGACAATTGCTAGAACAGCTGCTCTTGAAGCTGCTGGTGAGGCTGATTCTTCTGAGGCACACCTGACCAAGGAGCAAAAGCTGAAAGCTGAGAGGCTCCAAAGGGCTAAAATGTTTGTTGCCATGTTGAAAAGTGGAGCTGTGCCTTACAAAACTGGAACATCGCGAGGCTCGTCATTAGAACCTCAAGAATTGGGTCTCACGAAATCTGCTGGTGAGGTGAATCTTTCCGGTAAACAACGAGAAGGCAGCTCTGCTCCTGTAGATTTAAATAAGCTGGCTACTGATGAAAAGCCAGAGAGGGATAATTTTGCTGCGGAGCATATTGGGCGAGTATCAAGAAGGAAGTATAGATCAAGATCTGGGGAGGACGAGGACGAGGATGAAAATGGAGAAAAAAATGCACATAATGAAGGGAAACCAAGACGGAAGTACAGGTCAAGGCCTGGGAGACACGAGGAGAATGATGTAAATGGAGAAGAAACAGAGATGAAGCACTCAAGGAGGGAGCACCGTTCTCATTCTTCTTCTCTGGAAGATGGAGAAAAAAGTGAAGAGGACAGGGAACGCGAGCGCTCAAAAAGGAAGCACCGGTCTCGTATTTCACCACAAGGAGAAGATGACTATGAAGACAGGGAGAGGGAGGAAAAAGATCGTAAACGATCTAGGAAGAAGCATCGATCTCACCATTCTTCTAAACACTCAAGGAAGAGGCATTCATCCAAGCAGCATTCATGTGAAGAAGAGGATGAAGAAGATGAAGAGGAAACGCACAACAGGCACTCAGGGAAAAAGCACCGTTCTTCACACCATAGCAGATGCAGTCGTAGGCACAAAGAAAGGTATTCTTTGAGAGAGAGAGAATCTCGAGACTACACCAAGGAAGATGGCTCTTCTGATGAAGAGCATCAGCGCTGTAATATCCCAGATAAACATAAAAAGGGATCTGACGTAGAAAGAGATGAGTTGGAGGAAGGTGAGATCAGCTCCAAAGCTTCAGGTGATTCTAGAGGAATTGCTAGCGCCCATGTCAGTAGAGAACCTTCACTTGATGCATCAAATTTGTACCAGAGGGCACCATCATCTCAACCTCAGGAAGCAATGACTGAGGTCTCGGATGATCTTAGAGCCAAAATCCGTGCAATGCTGATGGCAACGCGGTAGTAACTTCGTTTCCATCAAGATTGGTAAAATTGAATGGAGATGTAATAACAACAGAGAGATGCAAAACAAAAATATTTAAAAGTTGCTTCAAAATTGTAAACTTGTAAAATGTTGTTGTCCTTGTTTACGGAAAATCAAAATCAATCTGTGCTTCAATATTTTCCATTTCCGTATTATTGATATGTTCATAATTTTCTCCCAAAGGTAATTTATGTCGTCAAAGTGTAGTCTTGATGAGTTTTCTAATGTTTTTAATTAGATGAGTTGACGCTAAGTTTGGTTACTATAGAAGAAAATTTGAAATGCGATTAGACATTTGGAGACCCAATATCTTGAAAAGCTAAAGGCAAAGGAATACATGATAATGTACATTCAAGCAAGACATAAAGCTTGACCATACTTTTCCCTTTCTTGTCCTAAGGATAGAAACGAATTAATCTCATCTATCGCGTCCTTCTTTTGTGTGGATCCCATATGTTCAAACCAATTCTTCTATGTACCTCTCAAGTATCCAACATCTAATTGGTAAGAATGCAAGACAACTAATGAACAACACATACGCTGCGTTAGTTCGATTCCCGTTGGAGCTGCTTATTGGCCTTCTTGGTTTGAGCCGATCAGCTATGGGTAACCTAGGCTGGTTTACCTCCTTGTGGTCCTTTGTCGGCTAGGACCACAAGACGGGGTTTACCTAGTGCACACCTTCGGGTAGCAGCTGCGGGTTCCCTTGTCAAAAAAAAAAAAAAAAAAAAAAAAAAAAATTTGTGTTGTTCTAGTAAGTTGGAAAACTATGATACTAGACCTTTAATGAAATTTTATGTTCATTATTCCTCAAAATTAGTCGTTGAATTTAAATTTTGTTAATTTAAATTACTAAATTTAAACAGTTTAATCTTTTAAACATATTAGATCTAGTATCTTGTTCACATTGAGCATTATAATAATTGTCCATTGCTGACGTGGTGTTGTCATATCAGTAATCAAGTCGTATTTTTTGACTTCTCAAAAGAAAAAAAAACTTTGACCTACTAATGTAGTCTCTCTTGTTCCACTAGTTAGGACCAAATTCTCACATGTTTGTTCATTATTACAACGTTCTTTTTTTATGTCAATCCATGTTGTTTGGAGACCTGGATAGGGTGCTTGCCTGTGAATCTTTCAATATGGGAGTTGGAAGAGAAATTCCTGGTTCTTAAACTGATAATTAACTTAAAAAAGAAAAAAAAGCATAAAAAGCGAAGAAAATTTTGTCGCTTAACATCAACAGGTGAACATTATAATTCCTTTCCGCGATAGGAAGGAGATTGTTTCTATTATGCATATAGCGAGTTTTGAGTCTTCAAAACTATCCGTTGCTTGCCTTCTTTGCCACTACTTCCTCCAATCGATGGTAGCTGGATTGATTTTATGCCACTTTTCGCTTAATTTCCGAATTCCAATACCTTGCAAAAGCAGTAAAGCGCGCCGCAATGCGTTAAAAGCGTGAGTTTTTTCATTTTGGTTGTAGATTCCGTAGTAGCGATGACAGAGGCTTTATTCCCAGCTAAGCTATGCGCCGCCGCCCACGGTCGGCTAAACCCTTTCAAGCCTCTCATCTTTCGCCACCCTCGTGGTTCACTTACAACTCGAGAATGCTTTTGAAAGTAACTTCACCACAGAGAAAAGCCACAATTTATAAATATAAACAATCTGTATAAAGAAAAGAAAAGAAAATGTACGGCCGTCGATGACAAAGATTCTCTGTATAAAGAAGCCGACAACAAACAATGAAGGCAACCCAATAAATTTGAGGGTATCAATTCCAAGATTACAGGCGTATAAATGTAGTCATACAGCCTTTCCTCTCTTCAAATTTGATCACTTATCTTGTAGTTTCAATGGAGTGGAAAAGGGGTCCCTTAATTGGCCGGGGCTCCTCCGCCGTGGTGTCTATCGCCAGCACGGCTTCCGGCAAGCTTTTCGCTGTGAAGTCAACTGATCTTTCTTGTTCTAGCTTGCTGCAGAAGGAGAAATATTTGATTTCTATGCTTAGTTCTCCTTATGTAGTTAAGTGTTTGGGTTCTGATGTTACGTGTGAGAATCAAAGGCCTGTATATAATCTGTTCTTTGAGTATGTATCCGGTGGCACACTTTCTGATCAGATTATAAAGCAGGGAGGTTCTTTGGGTGAGTCCTTGATTCAATTTTACACTCATCAGATGCTTGAAGGATTGAATTATCTTCACGTGAATGGATTGGTGCACTGTGACATCAAGGGTCAGAATATTTTGATTGGCAAAGATGGTGTCAAGATTGCTGATTTTGGCTGTGCCAAATTGATGCAAGAAGGTGGTGGTTCTTCAAAGTCAGCATTTTCCGGTACTCCGGCGTATATGGCGCCAGAGGTAGCTCGTGGCGAAGAGCAAGGATTTCCGGCCGATATTTGGGCTCTTGGGTGCACAATTATTGAAATGGCAACTGGATTACATCCATGGCAAGAAATGGAGGACCCTGTTTCTGCTCTTTACAGAATTGGATATTCCGGTAAGGCACCGGAAAATCCAAGCTGGTTGTCTGATAATGCTAAAGAATTGCTCACCATGTGTTTCATGAAAGATCCAAATGATCGGTGGACGGCCGCGCAGCTTCTAAAGCACCCCTTTTTCCACACCATGGAGGAGAATTTTGAATTCACCAGAAAAACTCCTACTAGTGTGATGGATCAACGCTTTTGGGATTCATTGGAATCGACCGATTCTTCCCCAAACGCGACCCACATATTTTCGTCTTCGAATTCTCCGGCCGACAGGATCCGGCATTTGATTACATATGGAAATTCAAGTTTACCAGATTGGGCAGGAGGAGGAGACTGGTTGACAGTCAGGTGCAGCCAAATTGAAGAAATTTCAAATCCTACATTTTCTAGCTCAATCGAAGAAGATATTCAAACATCAATTCTCATTGAGGATTCATCATTTGATTGTTTCAGTGATTATATTAGGATTATTGAAAATATTCTTAGTATTAAGACATTCTTAGTAACAAGTGAGGAGAATGTCAAAGATGTTTCTGCATCAACAATTATTTATTTTCTAAGAATGTTAATGGAATTAGTCTCTCTGATTCAAATCACATTTCTTACAAATTCTTATGCTTCATTTTGTACTATTTTTCTTGTCCTTCCCACGGAGGCAGTGGAGGGTCAAGACCGAAGGAGACTTGAGTCCGTTAATACAACTAAAACTTGAAAATTAAGTCTAAGAATAATGTTATTTACCATCATGATGATAAAACATAGGTAATGTGACAACCCACAATCTTCACATTTCTCACTCTTGAGACCATCTCTCCTCCCCCCCCCCTCTCTCTCTCTCTCTCTCGTAAAAATTGAACTATCCAATCCCATTATTCCATGTAAACTACCACATTACCAATGTTTCAACATCATAATGATAAATAACATTATTTTAAGTCTAAATTATTGAGCGTTGATCATAGCACGTATCGAATTTTCAACATGAGAACTCAAAATTTTGAATTCGTTTTAAGCAAATTTAATCATTCAAATGTTAAAACCCAACAACCCATATCGACTTTTGAGGAAATTTCACAAAATGTCCATTTTTATTTAGCCATTTGCAAAAATGTCCACCATTGTAAAAATATCTAATTTGTAAGAATTTAGACCAAAATACCCTTATTAACAATTTATAATTCTATACTGAGACAAAAAAATGGACATTTTTGCAATATTATTATTGGCCAATAAAATTTTGACACATAACCTGCCATATTTATTTCAAAAAGGATACATGTTAAATCACAATAAATGTTATGTTTTTCATTGATTTAGAAATGTTGAGAACAACATTTTTAAATGTAGAGAAATGTAATGTTCATAATGAAATGTCATTCTAGACAAATGAAATAGTGTTCAAATGTCGAGAATGACACATGAAATGTCGAAAAATGTTATTTTAATGTAGTTTCTTATGAAAGTCACTTCTCAAAATTCGTGACAAATTGATAAAAAAATCAAATGCCGAGAATGACATTTAAAATGTTGAGAATACCATTTCAAAATGTAGATTTTTATTAAGGCCATAATAGACAAGTTAACACTAAATTCAAATGAGTTGACACTTTTCAACTCATACCCTTAAAATTGGACATACTCAAAAACGCCCCTTGATTTTTTTGGATTAATAGCAATAAATCTCCTTGGAGACGTTTTCATATGCGATATACTCACTACCTATTGGAAATCATAGAAAACCTCCTTATTTGAAATCTTTTGTACGAAAAACCACATGTCATCAAGATTTGTTAGATAAAAGAAAGTAAAAAATGCCAAAATTGAAAAGGAATAATTGCAATTTCAACTCTCAAACTACTTTTTTTTTTTTAACAAATTAAATTCAAAATTTTTATATGTGCCACCTACAATTCCAAATCTTTAAAACTTCAGTTTCCACTCCACCACACTTCATTTTGTTCCCCAAAAGCCTATTGAGACTCCATCCAAATTAAAATTAAAAGGGATAAACTTTGTAATGACCGACAAGAGCTAAGGCCATCTTCAATTCTACACCAAATTTTGTATCAAACTAAAATTCATTTCCAACCATTACACCAAAATTTATACCAAATGAACAGTGTTTTATTATTTTATTCATTCTTTCGATTTTTGACAATGTATTTATTTAAACAAAAATTATTTTTTATTTATTTTATAACTATATAAATTACTAAATCATAACTACGTTAAATTAACAAATATATTAAATTATAATTGATTACTAAATTATTCACATGTTTTAAATATTATGTTAAATTGATGAAAATAATTGATTATATTATTAATTCACCATAAATAATTACATTAAATCGAGGACAATAATTACTAAATTAAAAAATCCTTAATTATTATTGATTATATTATAAAAAAACTTCAATATATATATTTTTTTAATAAAGGCTCGCGGGCTCATCGACCGGCTCGAGCAAAGCCTGTGT
>NW_019239340.1:93375-95820 GCF_002742605.1 Olea europaea var. sylvestris
TCATCCTTTTCCATTTTCCAACTAACCCAGCCGAGGCTCTGGCCAACCCCATTTTGGGGATTCGAGCATAGTTTTGATCAAACAAAATCAAGGCTCGACTCAGGCAAAAAAAAAAAGGCCCAACAAGTTTTTAACCAAACTGAGCTTGAGCCTCAAGTTTCGACTCGCGAGCCGACTCGACTCGGCTCGGCTCGTTGACATCCCTAATTTTACCATTCTCTTTCATTTTTCAAAAATAATGATTAAGTGTATTTGTGTCATTTTCATTATAATAATAATAATAATAATAATAATAATAATAATAATAATAAATTTTATTATTTTTAATAATATAATCAATAATAATTAAGGATTTTTTAGTTTAGTAATTATTTTCGTAAATTTAACTTAATTGTTTATAATAAATTAATAATATAATCAACTTTCGTTAATTTAATATAATATATAAAACATGTGAATAATTTAATAATCAATAACAATTCAATATATTTGTTTATTTAACGTAGCTATGATTTAGTAAATTATATAGTTATAAAATAAATAAATAAATAAATAAATAAAATTTTCTAAATAAATACATTGTCAAAAATCGAAAGAATATAATAATAAAATACTGTTCATTTGGTGTAATGGTTGGAGATTAATTTTAACTTGGTGTAAAATGGTGCAGGTTGAAGATTTCCTGATTTCTTTGTTGCAACCTCATATCTTTGAATGCTTGGGAAAAAGTTTCCAAGACGGTGCATGTTTCATAGTCCGCTCTAGTGCAAACGTCGAGGACTTAGCTATAATGTTGGCTGCTGGGCTTTATGAATTCTGAATTTCAGCCTTTCAAATCCGATAGTGTTCGGTCGTATCAGAATATTAGTTAGCTATTTAGTTTCGTAATTAGTTTGCAAATCATTTAGGCTATTGTACAATTGTCAATGTGCTGTCTAAGTAGTTCACACGAACTCTATATATACGGCTGATGTAACTCAGTTTCTTTTGAATAAGATTTCCCTCCATTTTCCAGAAGCTTCCTTCAGTTCTTCTTCTCTGATATTCCTCCAGTTCTGCTGTAATATGGTATCAGAGCAAAAGATTGCTTCCTGCTATTTTTTTTTGGAGTTTATTTCATTTCCTTTTCCCTGTGTTCTGCTCAAAGAAAGTAGATCTGTGATTTCCTGTGTTTTGCTCATTTTTCATCTTCTCCTTTTATGGCACACGTGTGTTCTAGAATCTAACAAAAGATATGCATGTGGTGTTGGAAATTTACTTATACATGCACAGCGAAATTTAAAATAATTTTCGATTCCCACCAAGAATCACCTTTGTGTTTAGATAGAAATTGTAATAAGATTATACATTTTCCAGATCTGCAAACTTTTTTGCCATTCTTTTCGTTCCAGCAATCTTGATTCGCTATCCACAGCTATCCAATTGTTCAGTCTCCAATGGTAATTCACACAGAGAACAAGATTGCAGCTACCAGAGTTTTCTCTCTTGTGCCAGCAAGAATAATGAAAACCTTATAGACCTCAAATCCTAACCATGTATTTATATAAACCCAAACGGGTTCGACCCGGTCCGGTCCAATATTTAATTAATCCAATTAATTAAACCCAGCCCGCGAATTAATCAATTTGGGAATATAAATAACAAATCCAATTAATTAATTTATCCAACGATTGTTAAATTAACCAATTGGCAATTTGCACTCTTCCAATTCTCTTTTGTGTGCGACCCATTAGGTTCCCGACCACGATGCCTAACGACGTGAAATATTATTTTGATCTAATCAAAATTGATAAATTAAAATACCATTTTAATATATTGTCAATTCACACTCGCCATCCCTGATTGACATCTAGCAATGTGTCAGGGCAATATATGTAACGAAAAATGTCACGTGATATGACAAAACCAAATTCGTTCGTTTACCGTGAAACTATAATCCCTTCGTCAATATGATCCGATCAATTACGAGATATAGAATTGTGTCAATCTCGATCATCGATCATATCTTTCACTCCACTATTTAATCAATATAAGTCGAAAACTCCTTTTCGACTTATGAGTACACCTTGGCCAAGGATTTCATCATCGACTTAATTGAATGAAACGCAGATCATAATCTCCTACTATCTAAGAGTGACGAATCCTTTATTGATCAATCACAACTTTCATACGATTCTTGACGTACCCGAACGATGTCGTATTAGCGACCCTTTTCAGAGCAACATCCAACACCGTCAAAGTATGACTGTCCTCATATAAGGTACCATGACGACCTCAAGTCAAAGGACCAATTCCACTACCGAACGTTAGAGATTAACCACTGACACTCAGATAGTTATCCATGTGGAATCTCTCGACGGGTCTCCAATGTTTTGTTCTATAACAAAACATCCACGTATTCATTTAAGTGTCACCACACTTTAACTTGTGAGATCAGCTACTTAC
>NW_019239340.1:96068-121504 GCF_002742605.1 Olea europaea var. sylvestris
TTTGGATCATTGATGAGACCTTAGTTCCTTTACTTTCACAATGGCTCTATTGTTATCACATTACTATTGTATGTGATCAACAATATCAGGAACTACTCCAAGTTCATTTATGAACATCATAATCCATATTGCAACTCTTTGCTACTTCTGAAGTATCCATGTATTAGGTTTCTACTATTGAATCAACGGTTGCTTCACGTTTGGAACCTTTCCAACATACCGCTTAAGAGTAAACCTGTTTCTCCATATGAAAGATTCTCAAGATTTCATCTATGTAAATTCGGATGAGTTAAGCAATCGTCTAGATCTACCTCTATAGATCAAGTTGCTTATCCCATATTGTTTATGAATAAATCCTTTAACAACCATTATTTCAACGATTAAAACATAGAGATATCGTTTTCTATAATATTAGGAACACGACAATGCTCCCACTATCTTCTTGTAAATACACAATTCGTCTTCAAATTTGATAAAATCAAACACTTTGACTTTTTCCATCAAATCGAAGATTTCAACTCCATAGAGACTTATCTTAACCTTTAGTTACGATATGCAACTGTTGCAAATAAAACCCGAATGGACTTCAGCAAGGTCACAGGAGAGCAGTTTCACCAAGGTCAACACTTAACCTTTGCTTCTAGCCTTACTTTGTATATATGGATATCCACTTCCATATCGACATTTCCCTTGTAAACTATTTACAAAACCTTATGGGTTTTATTCCATCAGGAGGCTTAACCAAGGTCCAAACCTTGTTCATATACGCCGAGTTCATCTCGAGTACCATGGTCTCGTGCTGTCTCTTTTAAGTCAACACTTGACTTTATTTTGTTGCAATTAGCAGGTTCATTATCCTGGATCACTAATACCTGATTAATGATCATGAATTCGCACCTTCTTGAAGGTCGAATGATCCTACTAGATTCACATAGAGCTGTAATGTCCTCAGGAGTCTTTACTTCCTGATCCAAAGTATGTCACATATCAGATATGGGATCAAACTCGGATTTATCTACTTGGTTAACTATATCTGTGGATTCTTGAACTCTTTCAAATTCTATTTTACTCCCATTGTCCTCTCCTAGAGTAAACATTTTCTCTAAGAAGACTATATGTCGTGAGACGAAGACTTTTTTCGTGATAATAGAATTTATATTCAAATGTCTCCTTTGAATATCCCACAAATATATATTTATCGGATTTAGTCTCAAACTTATCCGATTTAAAGTGCTTCAAATAAGTGTCATGATCCCAAGCTTTCATATAAGATAAACTAGGACTATTGCATTTCCATAAGTCGTATAGAATTTTGTTAATTAATTTAGATGGGACATGATTTAGTGTGTTGCACACTGCAATCAATGCGTGACCTTAAAACAATTTTGGGAGATTTGCATGACTTGTTATTAATCGCATTATATCTAATAGTTAACGATTACTCCTTTTAGATACACTACTATGTTGCAGTGTATGTGAAGGAGTTCACTGCAAGAAAATCTCATTCTCTCTTAAATAATCTAGATTTTACCTTTAAAATACTCTCACTTGATCGAATCTTAATGTGAGGGTATCTTTACCTATTTATTTCTTTACTTCTAGTTTGAATCCCTTGAACTTTTCAAGAGTTTCATGTTTGAGTTTTCATCAAGTATCTATGATCATTGATGAAATAAGAGAAACATTACCTGACATTGATTGACATGAATCCATATGCATCATCATGCATTAGATAAGTAATTATACTGACCTTTCTTCTTATCAGGTAAAAAAAGATTTGGTCATTGTGCCAGACATGCATAATTTGTACTTGTCAAAATCAACTAATCCCAAGTATACATCTTTATGTAACTTTGGAATTACATTTCATCTAAATGACAAAGTCTGTCATGCTAGATTTTGGTAATAATTAGATTATCGCATTTATGTCTTTTAATTTCTATACTCATTATAGAATCCTTAGTATTAAAGAATATAAACGTCGTTTTGTAATTTACCATAGCTATAGAATCTTTATCAAGATAAATAAGAACAACTATTGTCCTTAACATTAAAATAATTCATGTCGAAACATGAAATTTATTTTAATATTTCAGCTATGGTTGGTATAAAGCGACATTTCTTTAATTTCAATACTAAACCAAAAGGCAATGGCAAGAAGTATATTCATACAGGCAATGCATCAACCTTTGCTCATCTCTAAAGTGTATGTCAACTTCTCCCTTTCGCAGTGGTTTACTTCTATTTAGTTTCTCCATATTTGTATAAATATGATATTTACACCTGATATCATATACCTAAGAAACTCGTGAAGTAGACGTAAGCCACGCAATATTCCTTCCAATGACCTTTCATTCTATAATGAAACAAAGGGTCATTAGACTTGGTATTGTCCTTCGCTTTGACGGTCTTAACCATATTGGATGCTTTCACAAAGTCCCTTTAGACTTCCTCTTAATATCTTTAGAGGAATCAATGACTTGCCCACTACTAACTTTGATGTTGAGCTTAACAGTCTTAAGCATGTTACGCAACTCAATAATTGTGCGTTTGAGCTTATTCATGTTAAATTTATAATTAGTTGTGAATAGCTTTAGCTGACAGAGATTGCAGAACAAAGTCACTACTTAGTTCATGGTTTATAATTGAACTTAATTGAGACATTTCTCAATGTCAATCATCTTCAGTGTCTAAGCATTGATTGAAGATTACTCTGTCATTTTGCACCGGTATAGTTGTTTGGAAGTCTCATATCCTTCCACACATGATTATTATCATACAACTCTTTGTAGTGAAGAATTATGTGTTAACATTTATACTCTCAAGTCGCTTTTGTAACTCAGTGACATAGTTGCAAGTATCACATACGTTGCAGTACTATTGTCATCACTGCGTTTCTTACAGTAGCCACCTCTTCTTTAATCGAGTCATCAGCAGGTGTCTCTGGAAAGGGCTACTCAAGGACGTGACCAATTTTTTCATGCATGAGAACAATTCTCAAATTGCGATGTCAATTAAGAAAATATAGTTTAGTTGTTGGCATCTAGTATGCCTTTCAAAATACATGGTTACTCACGATTCAATATAAATGTAAATGACGAAAAGGAAAAGAATAATATATATAAAATGCATTAATTAATTTAACATGGACTTTTATTAAATTAATTATACTCTCACTGTTTACATAAAATTTATGACCCTCTTACATAAATTTGTGGAGTCCATACTTGACTCCCAGTGAGCTAGGATCTCATCTATTATATTAAGACATTGAGTGTACTCAACAAGCCTTAATATAACATTTGGGTAGATACTATCATCAATTGTATCTCCATACAATTCTCAGATCATTAAGCTAACAACTCTTTGTTTCACACATCTTATGTGTTAGCTTAACATGCCTCTAAAATTTATCTCTTTGAGTGTACTCAATAAAAGATAAATTTTAGTTAAGTCAAACTCGTCATTCAGAAATATCAAATATTTCATAGTGTCAAACATATCCCTAATGGACCAGCCTTCAGTGTACTCAACAAGTTGAGACGATTTGGGACTCTGATTTTTCACTATAATGATGGAAGGCGATTACAAATGTGACTTAATATTTTATGGAGGGATTTTGCATTCAAAAGTCTCATCAACAATGATACAATCATATATATATTATTATACATCTACCATGCAAATACATATATATGTAATATAATATAATAGTGTGGACAATTATGGACTTTACTATCTAGTCTTCCCGAGTCATAAGGAAGACTAGTTGGTCAATTCCTAGGGTGTTTAGCATTGAACAGTATCAATGCACCATCTCCATGGTCTCCTCCTCTTCTTGTTTCTTCAATTAGTTCAATTGCAACCTGTATCATATACTAGTTGGCATGCAGGCCTAAATAAAATTGGTTTCGCAAGCCCACAACAATAATAATAATAATAACTGGCTCACAGGCTCAAAACAATTAAGAGCTCGCAGGCCCAGAAAACAACAAGAATAAAAACTAACCATTCAACACATCCATATGGTCGAGTCCATAATCGTCCACTAATAATACATTCATTACATAAATGTATACCTATATAATATCTAATATTATATGCAAATTAGTTTCAAGTTTTCAGCAATTAAGTCGTCTAAACTCTTTTAGACAAATGGATCGGAACAATTAAATAATTAATTAATCATATTAATTGATTATTTAATTAGTGGGCATGTATAATTAAAATCAAAATTTAATTAAATACTATATTAGAGTCCAACTCTAATTCAACAATTATAAGGAGGGATTATTTAATTAAAATCAAATTTCAATTAAATATCAAATTAAAGTCCAACTCTAATTTCAAAACTTAAGGCGATTGAATTTAATTAAAATCAACTTTTAATTAAATAACAAAATTAGAGTCTAACTCTAATTCCAATATTTAGGGCGAAATTATTTAATTAAAATCAAATTTTAATTAAACAATATACTAGAGTCCAACTCTAATTGTACGAAAGATTTTTAGGGCAAGACAATTTAATTAAAATCAAATTTTAATTAAATGTGAAATTAGAATCCAATTCTAATTACAAGAATATATTCGGGTGAATAACCAATTAAAATCAAATTTTAATTAAGCATTAAATTAAAGTCAAACTTTAATTTAAATTGAATTAATATTTTAATATAGGATAATACTCCTAAATAAAATAAAAATTCAATTGGGTCAAAGTTTAATGTTTAAGTCAAAATCCAATTTTAACGAAAATATAAAATGTCGTCAATTTTTTTTTTAAAATAAGATTTTAATTTGAGTCTAAATTAAAACTTTAGTCAAAATAGGTCAAAACCCATTTGAAATACAATTTTAAAACCATTTTAAAATTCAAATTCAAAACCATTTTGAAATTTGCAAATTGACCCATTTTAAAATTATAAGCAGGACCTCCAATTTCTTTAAATTATAAAAGGGCCCCTTTTTGTTATTTACAGAAACGACCCCGGTAGTGGAATTGCAAGCAAGGGTCCTCAATATCAACCTTTTGCAAAATAACCATTATTTTATAATTTTAACAAATGGACCCCCAACATCATATTGCAGCCAGGCCCCCACAATTACATTAATTGCAGAGAAAACCCCCGTCTCCACCAACCTTCTCACCCGATTTCAGAAACCCTAAAATCTAAATTTTTTTTTTATTTTCTTTTACTTCTTTTGGCGGCGCCACAACGGTGTGGCGCCGCCACAGCCCACAGCAGGAGCCGACTAGCGCGGCGGCTCCTGTAACACCAGCAGCGCTTTCACACTGCTTCAGCAGCGGTAGACGCCGCTGCTGCCGCTTTTGGCAGCGGCGGCCGCTGTCGCACTGGCAGCCAACAGCCGCGTTGCCGTCGCGGACAGCAACTGTTGCTGCCGGCATCCCACGCCTTTTTCCCTTTTTTTTGTTTTAATTATATATATTCCAATCCTAAAATACTATTTTCTTTCTCAAAACCAATTTTGAATACGAAAATTAATTTTCTTAATTGCTAGAAACATGAAAAACAATAACAATCAAAGATCAATTCCTAACAAACACAAAGTAGGTTCTGATACCACTGTTGGGAATCTACTTATACATGCACAGCGAAATTTAAAATGATTTTCGATTCCCACCAAGAATCACCTTTATGTTTAGATAGAAATTGTGATTAGATTATACCTTTTCCAGATCTGCAAACTTTTTTGCCATTCTTTTCGTTCCAGCAATCTTGATTCGCCATCCACAGCTGTCCAATTGTTCAGCTTCTAATGGTAATCCACACAGAGAACAAGATTGCAGCTACCAGGGTTTTCTCTCTTGTGCCAGCAAGAATAATGAAAACCTTATGGACCTCAAACCCTAGCCATGTATTTATATAAACCCAAACGGGCTCGGCTCGGCCCGGTCTTGTTCAATATTTAGTTAATCCAATTAATTAAACCCCGCCCGTGAATTAATTAATTCAGGAATATAAATAACAAATCCAATTAATTAATTTATCCAACGATTGTTAAATTAACAAATTGGCAATTTGCAATCTTCCAATTCTCTTTTGTGTGCGACCCATTAGGTTCCCCACCACGATGCCTAACGACGTGAAATATTATTTTGATCTAATCAAAATTGATAAATTAAAATACCATTTTAATATATTGTCAATTCACACTCGCCATCCCTGATTGACATCTAGCAATGTGTCAGGGCAATATATGTAACGAAAAATGTCACGTGATATGACAAAACCAAATTCGTTCGTTTACCGTGAAACTATAATCCCTTCGTCAATATGATCCGATCAATTACGAGATATAGAATTGTGTCAATCTCGATCATCGATCATATCTTTCACTCCACTATTTAGTCAATATAAGTCGAAAACTCCTTTTCGACTTATGAGTACACCTTGACCAAGGATTTCATCATCGACTTAATTGAGTGAAACGCAGATCATAATCTCCTACTATCTAAGAGTGAAGAATCCTTTATTGATCAATTACAACTTTCATACGATTCTTGACGTACCCGAACGATGTCGTATTAGCGACCCTTTTCAGAGCAATATCCAATACCGCCAAAGTATGACTGTCCTCATATAAGGTACCGACGACCTCAAGTCAAAGGACTAATTCCACTACCGAACGTTAGAGATTAACCACTGACACTCAGATAGTTATCCATGTGGAATCTCTCGACGGGTTTCCAATATTTTGTTCTATAACAAAACATCCACGTGTTCATTTAAGTGTCACCACACTTTAACTTGTGAAATCAGCTACTTACTTCACAAGTAAGAAATGCCACACGTGATGGTCTATCCGTAATAACGATATCCGTATCTCGTTATTACTTACAACCATAGATGATTTAAGATTCAATCAGATGTAATTTGTATCTCACAATCACAACTCCTTGTGATTAACAAATTACAAATATTTGAATTTACGGACTCTATTAATTATTTAATTGTCTATTAATTAAATAATAGATCTGCCATTTAATTACATTAATTATATATAAAAGTATTTATGTCCAAAGATGATTGGACCTAGCATAATACTCACATGTGGATCATATGTCTGAAGATAACTGTGGCTTCAGTTTGTCATTCAATAAATGGGCATTGGAGATGAGGGATTTTTATCTTCAAATGCTGTAGAAGGACAACACTCGATCTAATCAGCGATCAAATTCGTTTTCGATTACACTAAGAATCCTCATAAAATCATCTGATTCATGATGATGCCCATAGATGCTTCGAATCAAATTCAGTCGTCTTCATCAATTGGTTATTCCGCCATTGATGATGTTGGAGACTTCATACAGACTTTAAATCCTGCACAACACTAGCACCTGATGGACATCTTAAATAGTCATTTGGCGTCTGCAAAAACTGATACAATAGCTTCTGTTCATTCTAATCAGGTGTCAGGTACATGTTTCTCCATTTTTCTCAATCCATTGCTAAATTCTCCTGGACTTTGGGTGGTGGATTCAGGAGCTACCAGTCATGTTTGCTCCAATTATTCAGCCTTTAACTCGATGAAATCAGTACAGAATTCCTTTATTACATTGCCAAACCATATGAGAATTCCTGTAAAGTTTGTTGGTACAGTTAAAGTTGCTCTTAATCTGGTTCTTCAAGATGTGCTTTATGTTCCAGAATTCAAGTTCAATTTGATGTCAGTAAGCTCTCTAACCAGGTATACACGTATAGAGGTCAAATTTCTCCCTGATTCATGCATTATCCAGGACCTGCATAGTATGAAAACAGTCGGCAAGGGTAAAGGAATTGGTGATTTGTACATAATGAGTGCTGAACCATCTGATAGAGTGTAAAATAAATGCAGAAATTCATTTGACAATGGTTGTATTTCTGTTTCTTCTACTGTGAATCATGTGACTGCCCATACTTGGCATCATAGACTTGGGCATTTATCATTTCAGAAGTTAGATTTGTTAAGAGAACAATTGCATTTGACCAGTAATAGGCACAAGAACTATGATTCATTGCCTTGTGATAATGTCCTTTAGCCAAACAGAGGAGGCTCTTTTTTACTTCCAACAATCACATGTCACCTAATGCATTTGACTTGGGTCATTGTGACACTTGGGGATCTTATCATGTTCCAATACATTCTGGACATAGATACTTCCTAACATTAGTGGATGATTGCACAAGGTTTACATGGGTTTATCTCATGAAACAAAAGTCAGATGTCCACTCCATCATTCCTAGATTCTTTAGGATGATTGAAACACAATTTCATAAAGTGATCAAGAAGTTCAGATCAGATAATGCACCTGAACTGCAGTTTGTTGAGTTTTTCAATCCCAAAGGAGTAATCCACCAATTTTCTTGTGTGGAAAGGCCTGAACAAAATTCAGTGGTTGAAAGAAAGCATCAACATCTTCTTAATGTGGCTCGAGCTTTGTTTTTCCAATCACGAAATTCCAATCCAATTCTGGGGAGATTGTGTACTCACGGCCACATTTTTGATCAACAGAACTCCTTCACCAATTTTGAAAAATAACACTCCTTTTTTCCTGTTGTATGGCACTCCAGTAGATTATAGTTTCTTCAAAGTGTTTGGGTGTCTTTGTTTTGCCTCAACGCTACCATCTCACAGAAATAAATTTCATCCACGAGCCAAAGCATGTGTCTTTGTTGGCTGTCCTCCAGGTATCAAAGGATACAAATTATATGACATCTCTTCTAAGGCCTTCTTTGTTTCCAGAGACGTTGTATTTCATGAAAATCACTTCCCATTTCACTCCATAACTCACACAGCTGAACTCATTGATCCATTTCCTGACCTAGTCTTGCCTCACATTGCTCTTGACATGTTCATATCTCACCCATCTGCGTCCTCTGAATCTGATATATCCCCAGACGTCAATATTCCTCACACACCTACAATCTCAAACAACAATGAACAATATTCTGAGCACCCTTCCTTCATTCCCAGAAGATCAAATAGAGTCATCAAACCACCTTCCTATCTTCGTGAATTCCACTTTAATCTCCTGTCAAATACACCTCCTCCAGACAAAAGTTCAATATACCCTTTATCCAAGTACATATCATATTCAAAATTCTCTTCCTCACACAAAAATTTCGTCCTTAATGTGTCAACTAACTTTGAGCCACACTTTTATCATCAAGCTGTGAAGTTTGATCATTGGAAAGAAGATATGACATCTGAGTTAGTAGCCATGGAACAAAACAATACTTGGTCAGTGACAAGTTTACCTAAAGGGAAGCATTCCATTGGTTGCAAGTGGGTTTATAAAATCAAATATAAACCTGATGGGAGCATAGAAAGGTACAAAGCACGGTTGGTGGCTAAGGGCTATACCCAACAAGAAGGATTGGATCTTATCGACACTTTTTCCCCCGTTGCTAAATTGGTTACTGTGAAGACGTTACTTGCTGTTGCGGCCATTAATAAATGGCATCTAGTTCAATTAGATGTAAATAATGCCTTTTTGAATGGGGATCTTTTTGAGGAGATTTATAGGGACCTACCTTTGGGGTACACAAATATACCTGGTGATGCTGTCAAGGAGGGTAAACTGGTTTGTAAGCTTCACAAGTCCATTTATGGTCTTCGACAGGCTTCTAGGCAATGGTTCTCAAAGTTTTCCCAAGCCCTCATTGCACATGGTTTTAGCCAATCTAAATCTGATTACTCCCTATTTACAAAGGGTTTTGGTTCTTCATTTGTTGCTTTGTTGGTCTATGTAGACGACATCATTATCACTGGCTTGGCTAACAATGTTATTGAATCCTTAAAATCATTTTTGCACAGCAAATTCAAGCTTAAGGACTTAGTGAAGTTGAAGTATTTTCTTGGGTTGGAAATAGCAAGGTCTCACAAAGGGATATGTTTATCTCAGAGAAATTATGCCTTGCAGTTGTTGGAAGATGCTGGGTTCCTGGCCTGCAAACCATTTCCTTTGCCTATGGATCCTAAGATTCGTCTGAATTCACTTGATGGTGATTTGTTGTCTGATGATGATGCTTCATCATACCGAAGACTTGTTGGCCGTTTACTGTACTTAATTATTTCTCGTCCAGACATCACTTTTGCAGTCCACAAACTTAGTGAATTTCTTTCCAAGCCTCGTTAACCACATCTTGATGCAGCTCACCACCTCTTACGGTTTCTTCAGTCAGCTCCAGGTCAAGGTTTGCTCTTTTCAGCTTCCTCTTCTTTGCAGCTATGTGCTTTTGCTGATGCGGATTGGGGTTCATGCATTGACTCAAGGAAATCTATCACTGGCTTTTGTGTTTTCCTTGGTGACTCTCTCATTTCTTGGAAGGCTAAGAAGCCGCAAATGGTCTCCAGATCATCTGCAGAGGCAGAATATCGGGCGCTAGCAGCTACTGCTAGTGAGTTAATGTGGATACATCAGCTGCTTCTTGATTTGCAGATCTCTTCATCGTCACCAGCCTTAATTAACCAGGCTGCAATCCACATTGCTAATAATCCTATTTTCCATGAACGAACAAAACACATCGAGATTGATTGTCATTTTGTTCGTGGTAAAGTGGCTGATGGTTTCATCAAATTATTGCCAGTTCGATCTCAACACCAGTTGGCGGATCTGTTTAGTAAAGCTTTGCCAGCTTCTCTTTTCTTTCCTCTACTCTCCAAGATGGCTATTATCAATCTCCTTAGTCCATCTTGAGGGGGAAGTATCAGAATATTAGTTAGCTATTTAGTTTCGTAATTAGTTTGCAAATCGTTTAGGCTATTGTACAACTGTCAATGTGCCGTCTAATTAGTTCACACAAACTCTATATATACGGCTGATGTAACTCAGTTTCTTTTGAATAAGATTTCTCTCCATTTTCCAGAAGCTTCCTTCAGTTCTTCTTCTCTGATATTCCTCCAGTTCTTCTGCTGTAATAGGTCGGCTATTGGACGAGTTTGGGCTCCGCTATACACCCGGAAAGCAGTTTTAAGCTGTAGAATTGCTGGTGTGCCTCAGGAGGCGGTTATGATGGCCGTTCTGGAGCAAGAAATGCTTTCACCGGATTTGTCCTTTGTGCTTCACACGTTAAGCCCTACGGAGGAGAACGATAATTTTGTTGAGGCTGAGGTTGCTCCGGGACTTGGTGAAACTCTGTCTTCGGGCACAATAAGGGGCTTTCCATGGCATCTCGCGATCGGTAAATTTGACGGGTTGGGCGTACTTTGGCATTCGCAAATTTCAACAAGGAATTAGTTGTGAGTGGCAGTGGTCCTGCAGATGGAGAAAAGTGCTTCACTTAACCGTAGACTACAGCAAAAAATTGTTGACCGTCGAACGGCTAGGAATTAAGTGCTTCACTTAATCGGCAACAGCTGGTATGCATCTAGGGGTGGTTGTTTTCTTCCTCGAACGAGAGTCCAAGTGTCCTCAGGATGTTTAGTTGGCAAAGACATCTTCATTGTCATTACAGAGTTTAATTTGCGTGGAGTCTTAATTGGATTTCTGGGGAAGAAGATGGAGCGGGGTGCGGTGGAAAATAAAATTTTAAAGATTGGAAATTGTAGGTAGCGTATATAAAAATTTTGAATTTAATTTGTGTAAAAAAAGAAAAAAAAAGAAAAAATAGGAGTTTGGGTGTTGAAATTGCAATTATTCCTTTTAATTTTGGCATTTTTTTACTGTTTTAGCGGCAATTTTGACGGATCTTGACGGCAGGGGGTTTTTCACACAAAAAAATTTGAAACAGGAGGTTTTTCTGCGATTTTCAATAAGTAGCGGATATAACTCATACAGAAACTTTTTAGGGAGTTTTCTGCTATTAATCCCTAATTTTTCATTGGAGATGATGATCCTAAAGCTCAGATTTTTAGCAACTTCATTTTGACTTGGTACTTTGTTCAAGAAGCAAAAGAACGAGGCATTTCAATATTATTCTTTAGCTAATGCCAAAGGTGGAGTAGGTAGTGAAAGCTTAAACTCTTTTAAGTGATTATCAAAAACAAGAAATGATACTTGCCAAGAATCTGGCCCCACTTTAGACATGCCGTTTCTTCACCGTCGTCGTCGTCTTTGTCGTCATAAAACATGTTATTGAAGGTGAACTTTGACACTTGCGCTATACTTCCTGTTAAGGGAATGGAGTATTGGAGTGGCCCATAAACTTACCTCTTTAGCTATTATAGGTGTTTGTGATAGTCTAGTTTAATTGTGTTATGCTTACTATATGGTCGACAATTCCCGGTGGTGCCTTTATAATATGTATTTTGAACTTGAAAAAATGAAGAAAAAATTGAATATTTCATATTTAAGATTCCATGTTGTAAACAACTCGTTGTGTATAATACAAAGCTACTCACCTGAACTCACATGTACATTCTAATTGTATCCTGCCCTAAGTCTAAATTTTACTGTGCTTTCTTTTATTACTACAACCATACTGAATAAAGGTTAACGTGTTATTTGCAAGGGACGAAAAATTTTGAGAGCCAAAGCCACACATTAATTAAAATTAGCAAACCTATACAATATCGAGAAATGTAGGGACGGTAGGGTCTATTTGGCATGATTTTTAAAAGTTGAAAATTACTTTTGAGACTAAGAAGTTACTATTGGCATGTAGGGATTTTTATTTTTATTTTTTTGAATTAGGCTAGATGTACACTTTGGTGTACATCCTGAATGACATCCTGCCTATGTGGAGGGAATTTGTGCAGTGATATGCTTTGTGTTTTCAAAATCAATGGTGTAGATCATGTCACATGGTAGAGTGTAAACCAAAGTCTAAACTAAAGTATACGTGTAGCATAGTTCAAAATTTTCAGTGATACTTTGTTTGACTAGAAGAGTATGACATCCTGCCTATGTGGAGGGAATTTGTGCAGTGATATGCTTTGTGTTTTCAAAATCAATGGTGTAGATCATGTCACATGGTAGAGTGTAAACCAAAGTCTAAACTAAAGTATACGTGTAGCATAGTTCAAAATTTTCAGTGATACTTTGTTTGACTAGAAGAGCTTTAAGAGAAAATTGCAGCTTGACCAATAAACTCTTTAATAAAAAAGTAGAAACGAGCCCCCCGGGGCACAGCTCAACTGGTGGATCAATCAACATTGGCTTGCTTCCAGCGGCAGGGTGGAGAGTTCGATTCCTAGTGGGAACCTGCGGCCAAAAATTTGGTATGGAGCAATCACTGTAAAGGAGGGTCTCTTGTGCGCAGAAGTGTACAGTCAATGGGGGGAACCTGTGATTCAGTTGAGGCATATCCCGCGATTTACCCCCTCCAAGGTTCTAGGGGCATGGGTCTTGGAGGTCTAGGATTTAGTCTGGTGTAAGTTGGGATACCTGGATATCGAAAAAAAAAAAAAAAAAAAAAAGTAGAAATGAAAATTATCCAAATAGATCCTTGATATCCCTCGTGAATATTGAAGAATGCAAATGGAAAAGAAAAAGGACACTAATAGGAAAGTAATTCAACACCATAAAAAATTAAGAAGTTGGGACATATTAATGTAATTAAAATCAGCAAATATTCATGGTTTATTTAGTTTCAATTCTTCATAAATCAATCATCTTCTTATTCTTACTCTTCTTCCTCTACCTCTGCAACTTAGTCTTCAATTTTCACTTGTTTTTTTCCATCGTCATTCATCTGATCTAACCTCCTTACAGTCTCCGTATGCTCTTTACGTAATAATGAAGCCTGCCAGTCATCAATCTCGAAAATAGGGTAACACCTACAATTCATGAAATCCCAAATCATCAATTTTGTTAACCCCAAAAAATGAGCCAACAGGTGCAACAGGTGTTAGGTTCCTTTGACATACACATGGATAGATTTTAACACGTGACCACAAGTAATGAATTGATAATAATCCAAGAGTGTGAATGTAAGGGAGGTTTAAGTCACTGATCGAATGTACAAAGACTCCGACATTTTCCTTGTGAATCCATAGTGTTATGGTCGCTAATTACCAACGAATCAACAAGAAATAAATGGTGTGAATGTAACTGTGTAAATGTTAATTTTACAAGAATGAAGAACAAGTGTTTTGTAGTATCAAAAGTTGCATTATTCCCTTCTTGGTTACATTTGTGGAGGAGGGAAGGGGGAGAGGGGGTGTTTATAGAATTACAAGTAAAATGGTGACCCTTGGATGAAGGTACATGTGGCCTCATCTCCTTAACTTAAGTATCTAATCATAGACATCAACTTTGACTTGTTAGCTAGTGGTGCACTCAAAGCTTATGTAGAGCTGCCACTTTTGTTGACAAGACTCGACATTCATACTCATTACTAATGTCCCATCTATCATTTCTACGAGATTTATTCACAGATTCAGAATCTTCCTCATGTGGGTTGGCATTAGCAGGGGGTATTCTAGCTCTTCCGAGGCTGTGTGCCTTGGAGCTTCGTACTTCGATCGGTGGGTGAGATGGGCCTCGGAATATAGTTATTGGCCTCGGTGCTTGTAAGCAGGACTTCGTTGAGGCGATTTCAATATCGTGAGAGGTTGGATATTTTTGTGGTGGACGCCCTAGGCTTCGGTGCTACGTGGGTGTCATTGCCATGTGGATAACAAGGCCCTAGGCCTTTATGTCATGTGGCCGAGGAGGGTTAACTAAATATTAACGAGGAGCTAATTGACCATAGAAATAAGGTCAGTAGAGGTCTTCAGCCCCCACAAAGGTAGCGTGGGAAAGGATAGGACCTATCTCCCACCTAATGGATCACTAGTGGAATTAGGTTAGCAATGAAATCTCCCCCAACTCAGGGCAGGCCCTTGCAATTGCCACTCTAAATGTAGTACCCATGTTAGCGTATGAAGATGTCACTTCTAAGAATGATACGCAACCAACCACAGCAAGGCAACAGGCCCTCCTGCATGGAAAAGGCTGAGGGCATGGTTCGGGACCTAGAAATAGGCCGAATCCTCCACGAATATTGTTCGTACCATCATTCTTATAGCCGATAAATTGTAGGGACATCACTTGGCATCCCAGGCAAGCGAGTCTCCAAGGTACTCAAAGACATGATTCTCCTAAGAGAGTATGATATGACCCAAGAGGCAGGAGACACGAAGCCAAGTTCTAGCCGAGACCCGTTGATTATCGAAGAATGCTCGATGACGCGATCAAGAGCTAACGAGTTAAGGAGGCAATGGGGATGTTCCTTAAAGTCACTATTAATGACGCCATGTTCAGGATGCAAATTGGAGCAAGTTTTATGTTGGGGTCGAAGGCCAAAGATACTTTGATTAACATGATAAAGGTGAAAGAAAAAGAGGCCGTCATACGACCGCATAGCTTAGTGGTGCTAACGGTCGCACAGACCTATGCAGGGAATTACTGGGGAAAATTTTTTATTTCCATGCGGCCACATGGAATTAAACCATGCGACCGCATGGTACAAATTTTAACACTTTTTTTTTAATTTTCGCATATTTCCATATTTGTTTAGAATTCCATATCTACAATACTTTTACCATAATTAAAAGATCATGCACGATTTTTATCTAGGTTTAGGAGGCTAGATAAATACTTTACATCTTCATTGTATTAAAAACTTTTGACAATTTGATAATTGAGAGGTTATTGCTTTCTTCCATTGTTCTTCTTTGAACAACTAATTGAACTTATTAGGATTAAATCTTTGTGGCATTCAACATCGGATCGTGAGTACTTCAACTTGTAAACAAGGGGTTCATCTTATTTTAGTTGTCTTTGGTTTTCTTGTTTCACTTTGTCGGGTTCAAATCCAAAATTGGGTTATCAATTAGCGTTCTTAAGTTCCGATCAATCTAGTTGTACGTTTCATAGTCACTATTGCTATGGGGTTTGTATTAGTTGGTATTATAGCTTTGACTTCAATTTAATCAAGTTATATCATTATTTTCCTGTTTGAGTCGTTGATTTTCATTCTTCCAGTTTCCTTCCATGTCTTGAGTCGTTCTTCATTGTTAAGTCCTAGATCATTGTTGTCGTTGGTAGTAAAATTTTGCTTTGTTAAAAAAAGAGAGTCACTATTCATCCCAAGGAAAAAAAGGAGTTACTGTTCACGCAAAAAAAAACTCAAAATTAAAATTTTCTTATTTTGGTTGATTTACCACTAATATTCCACAGTTTGATTCACAAATTTCAATCTTTTTAAATTCACTCCAATTTTGTCACAACTCCATTATCGATCACCTTTTGTTGAGTCCATTCATATTCCATCACAAATTGTCCGCAAATTCTTGAAATCACATTCAGTCTTAAGTCCACAAGTTTGAATCATGTGAGTTCATTGTTGTTCTTGGAAGTACTTGGTGAAAGCATTGAGTGGTAAAATACAGAGTGGTGAGTTTCTTAGAGGATAAAAGCCAATTGCGTGAATTCCAAGTGAACTTTGGTGAGGCAGAAAATTGAGAGCATGTTTGACAGAGAGGGATCAAATTCTAGCCGTAACGGTAATCAAATCAACACATAGGACGACATGATGAGGCGGTTTGAAAGGTTGTTGATGGATATTGGGGATAGAATAGATAGGTTGGATACTTCGATTGTAAATCTTAATAAAGGACAACGGGTAGATGTACCTCATGCTAGGAAGCTGGGTAGGCGGAAGCCTAGGATGGAACGAAAAGCGTATGATCTTGGCAGTGAATTGGATGATGATGAAAATGATGAGGTGGAGATGAGACGGATGAGGAATAGAGGTGATATGTTTGAATGATTGGGTAGGAATAATCTTGGTAATGTAGATGGCCATTTGGGTAATATAAAAATGACGATTCCACAATTTAGGGGTAGAAGTGATCCCGATACATATTTGAAATGGGAGAAAAATGTGGAGTTAATATTTGATTGCCATAACTATTCGGAGAATAAGAAGGTGGAGATTGAGATGTTGGAATTCACTGATTACGCCATCACTTGGTGGGATCAAGTGATTACTTCACGAGTCGAAATCGGGAGAGGCCTATCAATACTTGGGATGAATTGAAGGCGGTGATGAGGAAGCGGTTTGTGCTTGGTCATTATTATAGGGAGCTCCATCAAAAATTGGAAAGTTTGTATCAGGGGTCGAAGAGTGTAGAAGATTGTCATAAGGAGATAAAGATCTTGATAATTGGGGTGAATGTGCCATGGCTAGATTCTTGAATGGGTTGAATAAGGAGATTGCTACATTAGTGGAGATGCAACACTATGTGGAGTTGGAAGATATGTTGCATGTAGCCATGAAGGTGGAAAAGCCGTTGAAAAGGAAGGGGACTGTGAGGCTGGTGAATATTTCGTCTTCTAACCCAAATTGGAAGTCGAAGTGGGATAATAATAAGGGAAATGAAGCCGTAGCTAAAGAAAGAAGTGATTGGTAAAAAGGGAAAGAAGAAAGTGCTAGTAAAATCGTACCCAAAACGGACCAACAACAATCAAAGAGTAGGGACATAAAATGCTTTTGGTGTTTGGGTATGGGACAGATTGCTTCTCATTGTCCTAACAAACGAATGATGGTGTTGCGGGATAGCGGAGAGCTGGTGAGTGAGAGTGAAGGAGAATATGATTACATGTCGACGTTGAAAGATGTTAGTGAGGAGGATAAAGTGGAATTTGCCGTTGGAGAGCTGATGGTCTCGAGGCGAGCGCTTAACACTCAAATCAAGATGGATGATTCGAAGCAGCAATGGAAAAACATATTCCATACTTGGTGCCACGTCCACGACAAGGTATATAATTTGATTATTGATGGTGGAAGTTGCACAAATGTAGCTAGCACAACCTTAGTCGAAAAATTGGGATTAGCTTTATTAAGACACTCTAGGCCTTATAAATTGCAGTGGTTGAACAAGAGTGTTTTGATTAATTTCTCGGTAGGGAGTTATAGTGACAAGGTTGTATATGATGTGGTGCCTACGTAAATGGGTCATATTTTGTTGGGAAGACCATGGCAATATGATAGAAAAGTTACGTATGATGGGTATAGACACCGATATAGCTTTATCAAGGATAGGAGTTCCATTACTCTTGCGCTGTTAACACCGACACTGGTGCATGAAGACCAAATTAAATTGAAAAATGAGGAAGAAAGGAGAGCGAGAGAGTTTGGAAAAAGGAGAAGAGATAGTGAGCTAATGAGTAAGAGAGAAAATGATGAGTGGAGAAAAGAGAGAGAGGCCACATGAGAGGGGAGAAAAAGACTCACATGAGAGGAAAGGAAAATAGTTAGTTGAGAGGAGAGAAAAGTCGAAAGTGAATTTCTTTACAAAAGAGAGTGAGTTGAAAAAGGCTTTGGTTGATAAAGGGAAAATATTGTTGTTGGTATACAAAGAGTCACACCTCAATTGTGAGGAATCTAACACACCCCTCCCCAGTTTGGTTAAGTCCCTGTTGCAGGAATTCGAAAATGTTTCCAGGAGGATGTACCAAGTGGGTTGCCACCAATTCGAGGCATTGAGCACTAGATCGACTTCATACCTGGAGCTATCATCCCAAACCGATCGGCTTACCGAAGCAATCCTAAGGAGACAAAGGAGTTTCAGAGGCAAGTGGACGAGTTGATGAGCAAAAGCTATGTGAGGGAGAGTATGAGTCCATGTGCTGTACCTGTTATGCTGGTGGGTGCCAAAGAAGGACGGGACTTGGAGAATGTGTGTGGATTGCAGAGCTATCAATAACTTAACGGTAAAGTATCGTCATCCCATACTCGTCATCCCATACTTAGGTTAGATGATATGGTAGATGAATTACATGGTGCTTGCATTTTTAGTAAAATTTATCTTAAGAGCGAGTATCATTAAATTCTTATGCGGGAGGGTGATGAAAGGAAAACGGCATTTAAAACTAAATATGGATTGTATGAATGACTAGTTATGCCATTTGGTCTCACTAATGCACCGAGTACTTTCATGCGTTTGATGAATCATGTTTTGCATGCTTTCATAGATAAATTTGTTGTAGTTTATTTTGATGACATTTTAATCTATAATAAAGACCTAGATGAGCATTTGGAAAATTTGAAATGCGTGCTTGTTGTGTTAAGAAAGGAACAATTGTATGCTAATTTTAAGAAGTGCACGTTTTGCATGGATAAAGTTGCTTTCCTAGGATTTGTGGTTAGTGCTAATGGGGTAGAAGTAGATGAAGAAAAGGTAAGAGCTATTAAGGATTGGCCAACACCTTAGGCGATTTGTAAGAGATTTTAGCACCATCACCGTACTATTAATTGAGATTGTTAAGAAAAGCGTAGGTTTTCACTGGGGTGAAGCGCAAGAACAAACATTTAACACTATTAAAGACAAATTGTATAAAGCACCTATTTTGGCATTACCTAATTTTGATAAAATATTCGAGATTGAATGTGATGCCTCAAGAATAGATATTGAAGCAATGTTAATGCAGGAACGAAGGCCTATTGCTTACTTTAGCGAGAAGTTGAGTGGAGCTACACTAAACTGTCCAACATATGAGAAGGAGCTGTACTCACTCGTTCGAGCATTGGAGACTTGGTAGCATTACTTGTGGCCTAAGGAGTTCGTGATACACATCGATCATGAATCTATAAAGCACTTGCGAGGTCAAGGTAAGTTGAACAAGCGACTATAAGATGGATGGAATTCATAGAAACCTTTCCCTACGTTATCCGGTATAAACAAGGTAATGAAAATGTGGTGGCGGATGCGTTGTCTTGGAGGTACGTGCTTCTTAACTCTTTAAGTACAAGGTTACATCTATGAATCTTGTGCCCTAGCTGTTGACAAATTTTATAAACATAAGGAATATTTATTTAGAGGAAGTAAATTGTGTGTTCCTAATTCTTCTATGTGTAAGTTGTTGGTAAGGGAAGCACAAAGTGGAGGACTAATGGGTCACTTTGGGGTTTAAAAAACTTTAGAAATATTAGGGGAACATTTTTATTGGCCTAAAATGAGATGTGACGTAGAACGAATTTGTGGAAAATGCATAACTTGTAAAAATGCTAAGTCTAAGGTTTTACCCCATGGTTTATATACTCCTTTACCTGTACCTAGTGAACCTTGGGTGGATATATCAATGGATTTTGTATTAGGTTTGCCGAGGACAAAAAGGGGTCGGGATTCAATCTATGTAGTGGTTGATAGGTTTATTAAAATGATACACTTTATACCATGTCACAAAATCGATGATGCCACTAATATTGCATATTTGTTCTTCAGGGAAATAGTGTATTTACATGGGGTCCCTAAGAGCATAGTGTTAGATCGAGATGTTAAGTTTTTTGGGTTGAAGGTCGAAGAGACTTGGATCAACATGATAAAGGTGGATGAAAAAGAGGTTACTGAGCAAAGCCATAGGATTGCACAGCTCAGTGGTGCTTGTGATCACACAGACCTATGCAAGGAATTACTGGGGAAATTTTTTTAATTCCATGCGGCCTTATGGAATTGAACCACGTGACCGCATGGTACAAATTTTGACGCGTTTTTTTTTTAATTTTCGCAAATTTCCATATTTGTTTAGAATTCCATATCTACACGATTTTTACCATAATTAAAAGATCATGCACGATTTTTACCTAGGTTTAGGAGGCTAGTATAAACACTTTACATCTTCATTGTATTAAGAACTTTTGACAATTTGATAATTGAGATGTTATTGCTTTCTTCCATTGTTCTTCTTTGAATAACTACTTGAACTTATCAAGGATTAAATCTTTGTGGCGTTCAACATCGGATTGTGAGTTCTTCAACTTGTAAACAAGGGGTTCATCGTATTATAGTTGTCTTCGTGAAGGCGAGAGGCCAAGGGAGCAACGGCCATGAGGGGATACCAAGGAAACCCGAAGGACGCCCCGGTCCAAGAAATTTACACTATTTAGAGGACCCTATGTTGGGAGAGAAACGAGGAATGCACAAAGGAACTACGTTAGGGAAGCTAAAGGCTCTCCACTAACTAGCTATATAGTGGATGGCAGTTCTCAAAAGAGCCAAGTACCAGCAATTGTATTCACCCAAGAAGATGCAGAAGGCATCCACTTCTCACATAGTGACACCCTGGTTGTAAGGGTCGTAGTGGTCCGAAACCGGCTAAAACAAATGCTAGTGGACAATGGCATCTCCATCAACATTCTCTATAGGACCACCTTTGACAAAATGATTGTGGATCATAAAATTACTTTCGTTACCACCCTCTATATAGCTTCACCGGAGATAGCATCACCCCTAGGGAGAAAATTAACACTTGCAGTTGAGATGGGAGAATCACCTCAAGTGAGTTTAAACATCATGGAATTCTTGATAGTGGACAGCAGATCAACCTATCATGGAGTCTTGGGTAGGCCATCTCTGAAGGACTTGGGAGCCGTAACCTTAATTCGCCATCTATGCATGAAATTTCCGAATGAGCAGGGTATAGCAACAGTTAGGGGATCGAGAAAAATTATTATTTTATAGTATTATTATTTCATTTATCGATAAATGAATATTTATTAATTTATAGAGTATTTTATATTTTTATATCTTGTATTATATTTTGCCATAACACATGTTGGGAATAAAAAAATAAAAACTGAATGTGCCATGATTCAAAATTTAATCGTAACCACAGAAAAGGCTATTGACGGTTATTTGAGGTATTATATCAAAGAAATGTATAATTGAAAACCTATGTCGAAGAACATGGAATTTTGAATGGGTTTGTGAGATAAAGGCTTATTCTTTGATCTTCTTGTTATTATATGATGCTAAACACTTGAATTAAAGATTTGAAATCGGAATTCTCCATTGTTTTAAGCAATTTTTGAGCTACTGTAATACTGGTGCTGTTTTTGAAATTCTGTCCAAATGTTACTATTTCTGTTAGTTGGGTTGGAGACAATTTTCAATAAATAGACATTGGTGTCTCAGTTCAATATTTTGGATAGTGCTAGTTTTGTCAATCATGTGATTTTCATGGATATTTTATTATGGAAACCAAATTAAGTGTTAAATATTGAGGATTAGGTGTTACACTAATTCATATAAATGAGTATATTATGTTAGTGACCCTAATTGTGATTATAAGATTAAAAATAAAAGATATCAAGTTCCTATTAGCAAATTATTATTTCTAAGGGTAGGGAAATGATTAAGGCACATTGATGAAGAGATATGATTTCTAGGGACGAGTGCAAGATATCATACTTAGTTTTTGAATGAATGAGGAGGTGACAAGAAGATTGGAGCTACAATCGGTCTTTAACTTGGTGAGTTGAAGAGCTGAAATATTTTCAAGTATTGATAAATTAATTATACTATTACATTATGTGCAATAATATGTTTGATTACATGATTATTATGAAAAGTTTCTTTTATATGATACATGTGGAATTTCAAAGATTGTATATGATACCTTTGTGAATTGGAATGCGAGACGTATGTGATATTGAGATCGACCAGAAAAGTATCCATAATCATATTCTTTTTCTAATTCACTTAAGGGCATTGGCCGTATTCTATGGTATTCTATACTACATGGAGGGTCTTGACTGTAGATGAAGGTCTTGACCGTGTACATATAGTTTATTAAGGGCCTTAGTTGTGTTTTAGAATTGATTGAGGGATCTTTGATACCCGCTTTCACTCATTGAGGGGGCCTGAGGCCCTCCCAGGGAGTGCTTAGCCTTAGCTGCTGTCTACGCACGTACGACCAGATTATTGATGTTAGTCACACGGTACATTTTTGGTGATTTTTCAGTACATTTGACGTGATAAGATTATAGTTTCATGACTATGAGATGATTTTTTTCAATGTCTAAAATTATGTGGTGTTATCTTGTGAATTATTAAATGATATGAACTCAAGTTTTGATAAATACGTACAAAGGAGAAAGTATAACTATTTGCAAAATTTTCTACTCACCGAGTTATTAACTCGCGCATTTTCCTACTATTTTTCTTACAGATAGCATTGATTCTTGATAGCTTGAGGAGCTTGACGAATTCAGAGTTATAGCCACACGACATGTTGTGTTATATGATTCATTTTGGGAGAGCATGAAGTAATTATTTTGGGCCCTCATAAGCAATTGATTTTGGAACATAATTAACTATTAACTCAATAATCAACCTTGGTGGTGGATCTGGCATCCAGTCAGCATCTACCACCGGAGAGTGACTCGGGACGGGTCGTGCCAAATAGGGTTTATTTGCCATATTTCAACCAGTCAAAAATTAAGACAAAGAAGTTTCTATTGGCCAGTGTGGATAATTTCTTGGCGATACTTTGTTCGATTAGAAGAGCTTTAATATAAAGTTGACCCACCTTGATCGGGAAAGTTTCTGAAACAGACCCTTAATCTCCCTCGTGAATATTGAAGAACACAAATGGCAAAGAAAAAGGAAACTCATAAGAAAGCAGATCGACAACATAAATAATTATGAAGTTGGGACATATATATATGTAATTAATATCAGCAAATATTAGCTGTTTATTTTGTTTCTATTCTTCACAGTTCAATCCTATTCAATCCTCTTCTTATTCTTCTTCCTCTATCTCTGCAACTTAGCCTTCAATTTCCACTTGTTTTTTCCATCATCATCCCCAGTCTCCTTACGCTCTTTTATGTAATAAGGAAGCTTGCCAATCATCAATCCCAGAAATAGGGTAACACCTGCAAATCATGAAATCCCAGTTCCTCAATTTTTATTTATTTAATTTTAAACTGAATTTCCTTTTAATTGAGGAAAAATTAGAAAAAGCAAAGAGTTCACCTAAAAGTGAGGCTTCATGAAGATGGTAGGCCAAGATGAACTGATCCGTGACATTAAGTGGGCTACCTTCCGTTAATTGCTTCTGAGTGTTTATTATACCATACAGAATGGACGCCAAAATCACAAACAAAATCCCTCCGGCGGTCATGGACGCCACCATCGGGCCTCGGTTGCTCTTTGCCCAGTCTAACAAACGGAGCAGTGGCTTCTGCAAAGGTGTTCTATACAGAAGCAGCAGTATCACAAAGACTTCTGCGAACAGCAGAAAAAACAAAGGCTGAAGCATTTTTTCTTCTGTGATTTTTTTTCAACTAGGGTTCTTGAACGGTAGGTATTAATATTTAAACAGATAAAATCTTGTACTTAGCAATTGGGGAGAATCTAGGAGACGTGGCAAATATGTGGAGGAATAAAAGAAACCGTGGTACCAAAGAACAAAAGTGCTTTTCATTATCAATCCAGGAAACGTATTTGTCAACCTGGAATCAAAGCTGAAACATGTATTGCATGGAAAGCGGGTCCGGGACGTGTTCGAGTTTCTTCTGGTATGATGATGACCATTCATTGATTGAAAAATATCCCAGTCTACAGTATACCCCTGGTCAGATTATGGAATTTGTCCAGGAAGATTCTTGGAACATGGGAAAGTTGCAGGAGTGTCGTTACGCGCCAAAAAAAGAAAAAAAAAAAAATCGTAAGGTTTCCATTTGTAAACAACTAGAGGACACCCCATTTTGGTGAGATGCAAGCAATGGAGAATGTCGTATAAAATTGCCTTGAGAAAAATAAGACAAAAGGATCCTGTGGATACCAAATTTTGGAGCCATTTTGATTTAGAATTATGTCGTTTGATTTTGGACGAGCTAGTACCAATTCAATCTTAAGAGGAAAAAATCGTAAGGTTTCAATTTGTAAACAACTAGAGGACACCCCATTTTGGTGAGATGCAAGCAATGGAGAATGTCGTATAAAATTGCCTTGAGAAAAATAAGACAAAAGGATCCGGTGGATACCAAATTTTGGAGCCATTTTGATTTAGAATTATGTCGTTTGATTTTGGACGAGCTAGTACCAATTCAATCTTAAGAGAATGGATCTCTAGGGGCAATCACTGCAAGATATTCAAGGGGAAGATTTCTTTGGACAGGGAGCATGGAAATGTTTCAAAGAGGCAACCAAAGAAATGGGAAATCGGCTTAGGCAGAAAAATAAAAAAAAGCTAGCAGTGGTGACATGGAAAAAACCGAGCTGCGGTGAATACGAACCGGGCTGAGGTTATGTTAGGTTTAGAATTTGGGTAGAAGTGGATTCATTAGTTGCACTTGAACGAATCACCAAATGTCAGTGCTGTACACGAAATCATGGTCGAGGAAATAATGAGTATACTGAAGCTAGTTAATGCAAAAGCGCCCCTTATCTTTCGGGGAGGTAATATGGCGGTAGATTTTTTTGGCTAACAAGAGGCAACATTCCCGGCTAGAACACAATTTATATTGGAAGCGAAAAATGTGAGGGATAAGCCACCGGGTCTTCGTAGGATAGATCGCAAGTCCCTCGACTCAAGTATAAAGCCTAGTAATATGTATAGGAAAGTAGAACATTATGATCATTGTGAGGGACATAGTATTTCCTGATTTTTATTTCAAACCTTAAAAACATGTTTTACGTGATAATTTATATGTGTTGAGTCAAGGTGTATGCCCGACTTTGTGTACTCTATTTCTCTATCAATTAAGAAGGTTGGG
>NW_019239341.1:0-1846 GCF_002742605.1 Olea europaea var. sylvestris
CCCTTTTTTTTTTTTTTTTTTTTTTTTTTTTTTTTTTTTTTTTTTTTTTTCCCTAAGAAAGAGCCACTGTATATTGGACAAATTAGGTCAACTACACAAGACCTTGTAATATGTGGTCCAACTAGAATGAAGACAATGAGCAATAGGTCAAGGCCTATTAAATCCTCTAAGTGACCATTAGAGATCTCTGGTCCATCTTTGTACATTGGGCTGCCAATTGTGGATTTGAGCCAATTACATATGTACTCAATATCGAGCTTTTTATAAAAAACTAGTCGTTGACACGTGCGTTGCACAAATTTTGTATTTATTGTGTTTTTATTAGTGTAGAAATTGTAGATGTTAAAAAAAAAAAAACAGTTGTTGAAGATTTATTGTATTGTTCAAAAGTCTTGAGAGCATATTATTGTGTCGCTAATGCTCTATCCAACAAGGTGATCATTTCAAAAGCTGATATTACTGCACAAAGAAAATCACAGAAAAAATAAAATTAAAGACATCGTGTGTATGTAGAACAGGATACTACATGATAATAGAAACATTTGACATACATAAAAATTGCAAGTTTATAGGAGTAAGAAATATTTGATCCATTAAATAATAAAGCATGCATCAAAAAATGAAAATGGATTGCAAATAAGTTGTAAAAGGATACAATGTAGTATTTAAAAAAAAAAACACACACACACACACACCAATGAGCAAGTACGCTGAGATGGAATGGATAATTCTTGCACTGTCATTTCTGCTTCTTCTCTTGGTTGTTTATATACATCGGGATTTGAATATACAATAAATATTGGAACAATTGCATTAAATCAAATCAGTTATTAGAACAAAGGATTAAGAGAGGATATATAAGTAAAACACCTACCTAACCCACTAGAAAATGTAAAACATATCCAAATACTTCTTTCTAGTTGGCAAAAAACACATCCAAAAATAAAGTATCCTCCTGTATTTTGTACCATAATCCAAAAAAAAGCTATCAACTCCCAATTCTTAGGAATTGGACAAATGCCACTGAAGAATGAAACAAATTAAATGTTAACAAATGGACGAATCCAATTCTCTGGAAGTGAATGAACCAAACAACTAAATGCTTGATCATTTAATGGTCCAGCACAATCTATGTGAGGTTCATCTAAAAGTTCCAGCCATATATAGAGAGAACTTACAAACATCTGTATTGAAAAAACAAAACTTCGCAAATGAATTTCGACTCACTCTTCCATTATGGCTGCACTACAAACTCTTCATCGATGTCAGGTCTTCCGCTCCTTGGCAAAACGAAGATTCAAAATTGAATTTTTAACAACAAACGAAATTCTAAGTAAAGGTAAGATTTCTTCCTTTACCTATCTAATATTTATAGAAACTGCAATGCATTTATACTTTCCCTCTCATCTGGCAATTGAAGAAAGCATAAACAAATGAAAGTAATTTAGACACAAGTTAAGCTCCAAGAATTACAGTTTCACAAAAAAGAATTAAAGAATGGAAAGATGACATTAAAGCACCATCCCTTAGTGGCTCACACATGTCATAACATATATGAAATGGAATGCAACTAATTTGTATTTTAATAGATGTGGATTTGGTTCATTCAATCCACCACTAAGTCTATTGAGAGAATTATTATATAGAAAAGAAATTCACTGCGACCCTTCAGACCATGTAAACAAGATATCGTCACACTATTATATTGTGTTCAAAATATCAAAAAAGATATATATCTCAAACTTCTCATTGATCATTTTTAGTAAAAGATGTGTCAAACCTAAAGTAACTGGAATAACGCTTGTGGCAAAGCCCTTTCCCATCCTTCACAATATATGCTTTGAAT
>NW_019239342.1:0-1846 GCF_002742605.1 Olea europaea var. sylvestris
CTCTTTAAATAATGCCTTCATCCCTGACATATGATTGGAGCAACAACTATCTACAAACCGTACATCACATGGAACTTCATTAGCGTCATAATAGGCCATGAATTACTTACTTTCTTCCTCATTTTCTTATGCATAATTCACTTGTTTCTCCACCTACAATATGCTTTTACATGTCTGAACTTCTTGCAATGATGACATTGGATGCCACTTTGTAGCTATTTTGCTCATTGGTGGAGTGCCTGTTCAAAACCTCTGCCTCTCCCTCGACCACTAATTTTTCCACAAAATACACCCCTGCCACGTCCTCTTCCTGCTGTTTTATCAAACTCTCTTGAATTGAATGCCTCCTTCTTCACAAGCCTTCTCTTCATGTTTTTCAGCTGGCCTATTTAGCCTTGCCTATGAGGTTGTAAAGAACCCACCAATTCATCAAATGAAAAGTTTGACATGTGTGTGGACTCTTCAATTGTAGCTACAACATGATCAAACTTAGGAGTTAAACTCCTTAACACTTTTTCAACTACAGTTTGATCAGTTATTTTGTCTCCATATGACCTCATTTTACTTATAATTGCCACCACTCTAGACAAAAAATCCTGACTGATTCATTGCCTTTCATGAGTAAAGTTTCAAACTCATGCCGAAGAGTTTGGAGTTTCACGAATATTACTCTTGATGACCCTTGAAACTCAGTTTGCAAAACTATCCATGCTTCCTTTGAAGTGTTAGCTGCTGCAATTCTTGAGAAAACAGTATCATGAACTGCTTGTTCGATGAAGAACATTGCCTTTGAGTCTCTCATTTTGTTTTCCTCAATCAATTTTCTTCATATGGATCTGTAAACCCGTTCTCTACCAAGTCCCATAGGTCTTGAAACTTAAATAGTGTCTTCATATTGATACTCCAGAACTCATAACTCTCTCCTTTAAGAATAGGGATGGCATGTTGTGGAATGCTCAGTGAATTTCCATTTGAAGCCATGGTGTTTCTCTCTCTCTCAAGTGTTTTACCTCACTAAGCTCAGTTGAATCTGAATTGTGCTCTGATACCACAAATGTTTGGAATTTAGAATAGTAGATTATTGAAAAAAGAAGGATCTGGAGAGAAAAGTTATCACTAAAAAATGAGAGTTGGAAAGTTATTTGCCATATTTTATTCAAGAACTGAAGGTGCCTATTTATAGGCTTACAAGCAAACTGAAAACCAAAAAAATCTCAACTAATATTAGATATTATTGCCACTACTTTCAGACTTATTTGCTAACCATAAACAGTGAATTAAGGAGCAAGAATCTGTAGGAAAAATAAATATCAAAGGCTAAGTCAAATTTAATTTTTGAATCAATTTTCAACTGTAAAAACTCGAAAGGATGCAATGAAATTTGATTTGTCAATATGTAAACCTTGTAGGCTATCATTCTCTCTCTTTCTCTCTAGCTTGCCAATTAGTTTCCTTTGGCCAATTTATACTTAATCTCCTTACCAGTCAACAAATTGTATCGTTTGTTTTGTTTCCTTTTCAATAGTAGCAACGACGGCATTCACATCTATAGGAACAACATCTGCACAGTACACCGGCAACAAGCCATGTATTTCCTATATCTTGGATCACATTTTGCTATCATACTCGATGGCTCAAATGCAGCATTAAACGTGGAATAAGATGTACTACACACATTATGCTGCTTGTTTTAGCCACCATTGACGCTGTCACAAAAACCACAAATGCACAATAGCAGTATAATACCATTGTGCTGCTACACCATCACTTTCCAATTGCAGGAAGCTAAAAAAATTCCGCAGCAGGAACCCTCTCAGAAAAACACACAAAATTCTCTTCTTTACTG
>NW_019239343.1:0-1846 GCF_002742605.1 Olea europaea var. sylvestris
CACCTAAAAAGAGAACAATAAAGAAGTTATAGTACAGCTACATATGCCTATAGTCACTTTATAATCTGCTTTAAAAAAAAAAATCTTTTGAATCCTCCAGATTTGGTGAACGCGGACATTTTTCTGACGATAATAGATCTACTGCTAACATTTTTGTTAAAGAAAATATATCATAATGATCTGCTAATGAAAAATGAAATATTGTCTATAAACATCATTGGATATAGTGTGGAAAATCCTCTAATTCTAGGAAAGTCAAGTATTTCCTTATAGGAGGTCTTGTTATTTAATTCCTTACATGTGTTTGTCTCTAACCTTAGCACAGCTAGTGTTTGATTCCTTATTCAAGACCACTTCACCATGTTAACATGGGGATGTATGTTTACAAAATCAGTACAAGAGAAAAGAAGTATTGCTTTCTCCAAATGCTTTTAGATAAAATTTAGGATAGGGTGCTATTTTTCAACTTGAAATATGGACTTCAAATATTTGGTCTGTAAAATACCAATATACCTTTCACGCTACTATTATTATGAGCAAAAAGAAATATACTTTGACTATTTCACTGGAGCGCGTTTTCACATAAAGGCCAGCAGCACTATCATGGCAAGGTAATTCTACACCATCTCTCATGAACATGGAACATGTAAGACCTACATGAGAAGTTCAAGCAGCATTCAGACATAACATGAGAAACGATAAATACAAGTTAGTATATCATAATAATGAATTTTTTGTCTAGTATCCGTTAGATCAATACATGGCATTACATCTCATGGCCATGGAAATTATTGAAGTTAAAACTAGGTCCATTTCAGAAGTTAATGTGGTCAAAAATGAAAATGAAATTCTGTTTTACTTTTTGTCGTTTTCTTTCCCAATCAAATCTTCTGTAAGGAAATGAACTTGCACCACTAAAATACTTTGATTCTCAACTTGGATACTGGTACTATCCAAATGTTGGATCTTTTATTTTGTAAAATGTAAGATACAAGAACGTAGCTAAAAAGAATCGAAATTTCGGACACGGTTACGTGGATATGTCTTTCAAACTTCAATTTTTTTACTAATTCAAGATGTTATTTTAAATAGACCAAAACCAGTTGTTCATAAAGAAGAAAATGAGCATTAAATAAGGAGTTAAACAAGTAAAATAGAATTTTGAGATTTAGTTTTCAAATGTAAGAAGTTAATTACTAAATATTATATAAAGTAAAAAATGCAGGACTTGATTGCAATTTTAGACTTAGTGAAGTACTAAGTAACACTATATGAAACCCATTTTCATATTATATACAAACAAAAGCTGGGAACCACCAATACAAAGAACAAAAATGAGAAAGAAGAAAAAAGAAAGAGAGAAAAAGAAGTAGAAACGGCGCTATGTTTCCATTGCTGTGTCTGGTTGAAATTTGAAGGATCCGACATATATCCCGTATCCATACCTGTGTCGTGTCGTGTTGACACGAGTACTTCGGCCATTTCTAAGAGCCAAGTATCACAACCAAAATATATTAAATTTACTCAACTCATGAATTTTTTTTCCAAAGTGATTCTGACTCTTATTATTAATTAATATATAAGACATCTATGTACTAATCTAGTTTCTGTTTGGCCCCCATTTTTTGAAAATGAAAATGGGTGGAATGGTATTTTTTTTAAAAATAAGTGGTTGAAAAAGAAATAAAAGTTTTCGATTTACGTGAAATATTATTTTATGGAAAATTATATGGTTGAAAATAGGAGAGAAAAAAATGTAATGTAATGTAATGAAATTTAATAAGGGCCTAATTAAATGACTGGCAAAATAAATTTTCTTGATTCCCAAAATTTAGGTTCCCATGTA
>NW_019239344.1:0-358 GCF_002742605.1 Olea europaea var. sylvestris
CGAACAATCAGTCAAATTTTAGCCCATTCCGACACAATCGCGAAAAATGACGAAATTGACGCGGCATGATTTTTGTTTCCGATTAACCTGCCAAATTTCAGCCCATTCCGACACCGTCGCGAAAAAATACGAAATTGCCCCCGTCGCGATTTTTATTTCCGATCAATCGGTCAAATTTTAGCCCATTCCAACACAGTCGCGAAAAATGACGAAATTGCCCCCGGCGCGATTTTTGGTTCCGATCAATCTATCAAATTTTAGTCCATTCCGACATCGTCACGAAAAATGACGAAATTGCCCCCGGCGTGATTTTTGTTTCAGATCAACCTACCAAATTTCAGCCCATTCCGACACCGTC
>NW_019239344.1:549-1845 GCF_002742605.1 Olea europaea var. sylvestris
CGTCGCGAAAAATGACGAAATTACCCCCGGCGCGATTTTTGTTTCCGATCAATCTGTCAAATTTTAGCCCATTCCGACACCGTCGCGAAAAATGACGAAATTACCCCCGGCGCGATTTTTGTTTCCGATCAATCTGTCAAATTTTAGCCCATTCCGACACAGTCACGAAAATGACGAAATTTCCCCCGGCGAGATTTTTGTTTCAGATCAACCTGCCAAATTTCTACCCATTCCGACACCGACGCGAAAAATGACGAAATTGCCCCTGGCGCGATTTTTGTTTCCGATCAACCTACCAAATTTCAGCCCATTCTGACACATTCGCGAAAAATGACGAAATAGCCCCCGGCGCGATTTTTGTTTCGGATCAACCTGCCAAATTTCAGCCCATTACGACACCGTCACGAAAAATGACGAAATTGCCCCCGTCGCGATTTTTGTTTCCGAACAATCAGTCAAATTTTAGCCCATTCCGACACAATCGCGAAAAATGACGAAATTGACCCGGCGTGATTTTTGTTTCCGATCAACCTGCCAAATTTCAGCCCATTCCGACACCGTCGCGAAAAACGACGAAATTGCCCCCGTCGCAATTTTTGTTTCCGATCAATCGGTCAAATTTTAGCCCATTCCAACACAGTCGCGAAAAGGGACGAAATTGCCCCCGACGCGATTTTTATTTCCGATCAACCTGCCAAATTTCAGCCCATTTCGACACCATCGCGAAAAATGACGAAATTGCACCCAGCGCAATTTTTGTTTCCGATCAACCTTCCAAATTTCAGTCCATTCCGACACCGTCGCGAAAAATGACTAAATTGCCCCGACGCGACTTTTGTTTCCGAACAATCTGTCAAATTTTAGTCCATTCCGACACCGTTGCGAAAAATGACGAAATTGCCCCCGGCGCGATTTTTGTTTCCGATCAACCTGCCAAATTTTTGCCCATTCCTACACAGTCGCGAAGAGTGACGAAATAGCTCCCGGCGCGATTTTTGTTTCCGATCGACCTGCCAAATTTCAGCCCATTCCGACACCGTCATAAAAAATGACGAAATAGCCCCCGTCGTGATTTTCGTTTCCGATCGATCTGTCAAATTTTACCCCATTCCGACACCGTCGCGAAAATGACGAAATTGCCCCCGCAGAGATTTTTGTTTCAGATCAACCTACCAAATTTCAGCCCATTCCGACACCGTCGCGAAAAATGACAAAATTGCCCCTGGCGCGATTTTTGTTTCCGATCAACCTGCCAAATTTCAGCCCATTCCGACACATTCGCGAAAAATGACGAAA
>NW_019239345.1:0-1845 GCF_002742605.1 Olea europaea var. sylvestris
ACATCTCAGGTTAGGTCGGTCGACGGAGATAGTGGCTGAGCGGTGCGCGGGTTGCCAAGTAAAGAAAGTTCTCAAAAAAAAAAATAATAATATTCATGGTTATTTATGTTGGAATATATATATTTTTATTTCCATTTAATGCTTTAAATTCAATGACATTTTTATTTTATTAAGTGTTTTAAATTTCCAATTTAATTTTTCCGCTTCAAGTATGTATATGAAATGATATCGATAATACCTCAAATTTAAGTTCATAAAATTTGGGGCGTTACAGAATGGTATCAGAGCCCAGAGTTTTAAAATCGATTCTGTAGACTAAAAAAAAAATTTTTGATTTAAAAGTTACTTTTCTCGTGATTTTTTCCCTATTTTAAATGATTGAGATTTAATGCATTTGTTTAATGTTATGGTTTAATTAGTCTTCATTTCGTATTTTTCATGGTACGGTCTATATCATTGGTTTCTTTTCCATATAAGTCAAGTTATTAGTTAAAATGGCAATTAAACATTAAATTAGTAATTTGGTACACTAATGGAAACCAATCGTGATTTTCTACATCCTTTTATACAATTAACGTAAATTAAAACCTCTTAGCTATCCAATATAGGAGGCATTGTTTTCAAACCAAAATCAATCATACCTTACATGATTAAAATAGTTTCCCTGCCTTGCATAAAGTCAAGCATGTATTCTAAATCCTAAGGTTTGCTGTTTATTTGTACGTTTCATAATTCAATTCTTACTTATGGTGATAAGGTACAAGTTATCTTTTTAAATTGTTTGATTCTTGTTTTAACGATTTAATTTAGAATTCATGTCATGATTTTATCATCCCTGCCTTCGGCTGGAAATGTTAAGGAACAGAAATGTTAGGAATTTTAATCTATGTTCACATCCTCTGATTAAATGTATACATAAATATGTTTATATTGTTCCTTCATTTGTTCAAAGCCAAGGACTCATATTTCCAAATCAAGTACTATGCTTTAATGGTTTTTCAATTTTCAATTAAATATGTTTTGATTGTCAGATTCTTTTTTTTTTTTTAAATAGTCAAAAAGTAGGTAGCTACATATTGCATTAGTTGACTAAATGATGATGTGCCAATTTAGGTGTATATGCATTGATTTCCTATTTCACCTCTGCAAAAAAAAAAAAAAATAATAATAATAATAAATAAATAAATTGTGATTAACAGTGATGGGTCACTGTTCACCCCGTGAACAGTGGACAATAATTTTTTTTTTAAAAAATTGTTATGTGTATTGAATGTGTATGCAGTTAACCTTAACTTTACGTGCTATTTATTATTAATTTCCTTAAGATATAATTTTAAAGATGTGATGTAAAGTTTTTTTTTATTAAAATTCTTAAATATGTAAGAATTTGAAATATTCTTGGCACTCGGCGATCACCATTCAACCACCCTCCAATTGATCCAAGGTATAAAATGAAATGTTATTCTTTTAACATGATCATGAATTTTCTTACTCCATGCTATTATGAGTACATTAATCGAGTATTTTTAAACTTTTCAAATAGCTAAAGCGATTTCGAGGACGAAATTATTTTAAGGGGCTGAGATTGTAACGCCCCGAAAATCTTAGAATAAAAATATATTTGTCTTATATGTTATAGTTTGGAAATTTGAGGACTAAAATGAAATAACTTCTAGTTTCATGTTTTACTTGGGCCAAACAATTAAGTACTGATAGAAAGAGATTTTATATATCGATATTGAGCTCATTTAATAGCTCTTACTTAATCTTGTATTTTAGGTCCAAGAAAAAGTTGATTCGGATAAGCTAAACTTAAGAAATTGACGTTTAAAGAAATTGGTATTT
>NW_019239346.1:0-1845 GCF_002742605.1 Olea europaea var. sylvestris
CCGATCAACAAATCAAATTTTAGCCAATTCCGACACAGTCGCGAAAGATGACGATATAACACCCGGCGCGATTTTTGTTCCCGCGAAACCTGTCAAATTTGAGCCCATTCCGACATAGTCGAAAAAAATGACGAAATTGCCCCCGGCGAGATTTTTATCTCAGATCAAACTGCCAAATTTCAGTCAATTCCGACACAGTCTAGAAAAATGACGAAATTGCCCCCGCCGCTGTTTTTGTTCCTGATAAACCTGTCAAATTTGAGCCCATTCCGACACAGTCAAGAAAAATGACGAAATTGCCCCCAGCGCGATTTTTGTTTTCGATCAACCAGTCAAATTTCAGCCCATTCTGACACAGTCGAGAAAAATGACGAAATTTCCCCCGGCGCGATTTTTATTTCCGATCAAACTACCAAATTTCAGTCAATTCCGACAGAGTCGAGAAAAATGGCGGAATTGCCCCCGGTGCGATTTTTATTTAAGATCAAACTACCAAATTTCAGCCAGTTCTGACACAGTCGAGAAAAATGACGAAATTACCCCCGGCGCGGTTTTTGTTTCCGATCAACCTGTCAAATTTTATCCAATTTCGATACAGTCGCGAAAAATGACGAAATTGCCGCGGCGCGATTTTTGTTTCCGATCAACCTGTCAAATTCGAGCCCATTCCGCACAGTCGAGAAAAATGACGAAATTGCCCCCGGCGCGATTTTTATTTCCGATCAAACCGTCAAATTTCTGCCAATTCCGACACAGTCGAGAAAAATGACGAAATTGCCCCCGGCGCGGTTTTTGTTCCCGAATAACCTGTCAAATTTGGGCCCATTCCGACACAGTCGAGAAAAATGACGAAATTGCCCACGGCGGGGTTTTTGTTTCCGATCAACAAGTCAAATTTCAGCAAATTCCGACACAGTTGCAAAAAATGACGATATTACACCCGGCGCGGTTTTTGTTCCCGAAAAACCTGTCAAATTTGAGCCCATTCCGACACAGTCGAGAAAAATGACGAAATTGCCCCCGGCGCGATTTTATTTCAGATCAAACTGCCAAATTTCAGTCAATTCCGACACAGTCGAGAAAAATGACGAAATTGCCCCCGGCGCGATTTTTGTTCCCGAGAAACCTGTCAAATTTGAGCCTATTCCGACATAGTTGAGAAAAATGACGAAATTGCCCCCGGCGAGATTTTTATCTCAGATCAAACTGCCAAATTTCAGTCAATTCCGACACAGTCTAGAAAAATGACGAAATTGCCCCCGCCGCTGTTTTTGTTCCTGATAAACCTGTCAAATTTGAGCCCATTCCGACACAGTCGAGAAAAATGACGAAATTGCCCCCAGCGCGATTTTTGTTTTCGATCAACCAGTCAAATTTCAGCCCATTCTGACACAGTCGAGAAAAATGACGAAATTTCCCCCGGCGCGATCTTTATTTCCGATCAAACTACCAAATTTCAGTCAATTCCGACACAGTCGAGAAAAATGGCGGAATTGCCCCCGGCGCAGTTTTTGTTTCCGATCAACAAGTCAAATTTCAGTCAATTCCGACACAGTCGCGAAAAATGACGATATTACACCCGGCGCGGTTTTTGTTCCCGATAAACCTGTCAAATTTGAGCCCATTTCGACACAGTCGAGAAAAATAACGAAATTGCCCCCGGCGCGATTTTTATTTCCTATCAAACTGCCAAATTTCAGCCAATTCCGACACAGTCGAGAAAATTACGAAATTGCCCCCGGCGCGATTTTTGTTTCCGATTAACAAATCAAATTTTAGCCAATTCCGACACAGTCGCGAAAGATGACGATATTACACCCGGGGCGATTTTTGTTCCCGATAAAC
>NW_019239347.1:0-1845 GCF_002742605.1 Olea europaea var. sylvestris
GCTACATGCACACTATGGTGTACACTTTAGTTTACACTTTGCCACGAGACATTACCCTGTTGGACAGTTTAAATTTCAAAAAATTTTCACATCCAATTGACACTTGACAACAATGCAAGCGTCAAACAACGTGTCAAAAATCTGTGTACAAATAGTGAAGTTCAATCAGAAAGAACCTTGCTACATGTACACTGTGGTGCAAACTTAAGTTTACACTTTGCCCGTGACATTACCCTATTGGATTGTTTAAATTTCAAACAATTTTCCCATCCAATTGGTACTAGACAACAATACAAGTATTAAACAATGAGTCAAAAACTAGTGTACAAATAGCAAAGTTCAATCGGTAAGAACCTTGCTACATGCACTCTATGGTGTACACTTTAGTTTACACTTTACCACGTGACATTATCCTACTGTACAGTTTAAATTTCAAGCAGTTTTTCCATCCAATTGACACTCGACAACAATGCAAGTGTCAAAAAATATGTTAAAAATCAGTGTACAAATAGCAAAGTTCAATCGATAAGAACCTTGCTACATGTACACTATGGTTAAAACTTTAATTTACACATTGCCACATGACATTACCTTGTTGTATTGTTTAAATTTTAAACAATTTTCCCATCCAATTGAAACTAGACAACAATGAAAGTATTAAACAAAGTGCCAAAAATTAGTGTACAAATAGCAAAGTTCAATCAATAAGAACCTTGCTACATGCGCACTATGGTGTACAGTTTAGTTTACACTTTACCACGTGACAATATCCTGTTAGATAGTTTAAATTTCAAACAGTTTTCTCATCCAATTGACACTTGTCAACAATGTAAGTCTCAAACAACGTGTCAAAAATCAATGAACAAATAGCAAAGTTCAATCAGTAAGAACCTTGCTACATGTACACTATGATTTACACTTTAGTTTATACTTTGCCGCATGACATTCACCTGTTGGACAGCTTAAATTTCAAATAGTTTTCCCAACGAATTGACACTTGACAATGATACAAGTGTCAAACAACGTGTCGAAAATGAATGTACAAATTGCAAAATTCAATTGGTAAGGACCTTGCTACATGTACACTTTGGTGTACACTTTAATTTATACTTTGTCACGTGACATTAGCCTTTTAACCAATTTAAATTTCAAATAGTTTTCCCATCCAATTTTCACTTGACTACAATGCAAGTGTCAAACAACGCATTGAAAATCAGTGCACAAATAGCAAAGTTCAATCGGTAAGGACCATGGTACATATACACTATGGTGCAAACTTTGGTTTACACTTTGCGATGTGATATGACCCTGTTGGATTGTTTAAATTACAAAAAATTTTTCCATCCAATTGACACTAGACAACAATGCAAGTATTAAACAACGTGTCAAAAATGAGGGTACAAATAGCAAAGTTCAATCGGTAAGAACCTTGCTACATGCACACTATGATGTACACTTTAGCTTACCATTTGCCTCGTGACATTACCTTGTTGGGCAGTTTAAATTTCAAATAGTTTTCCCATCCAATTAACACTAGACAACAATGCACGTGCGTAACAACGTGTCGAAAATCAGTGCACAAATAGCAAAGTTCAATACTATGGTGTACACTTTAGTTTACTCTTTGCCACGTGACATTGCCCTGCTGGACAGTTTAAATTTCAAACAGTTTTCCCATCCAATTGACACATAACAATAATGTAAATGTCAAACAACATGTCAAAAATCATTGTACAAAAAGCAAAGTTCAATCGGTAAGAACCTTGCTACGTACACACTATGGTGTACACTTTAGTTTGCACTTTGCCACGTGACATTACCCTGTTGGACAGTTTAAATTTCAAA